>NC_048572.1:14412328-14712328 GCF_013265735.2 Oncorhynchus mykiss
CCTCTTCAGTGACAAACATCTCTGGTCCAGATCAGCCAGACAGCTACCACCACCCCTCTTCAGTGACAGAACATCTCTGGTCCAGATCAGCCAGACAGCTACCACCACCACCACCACCCCTCTTCAGTGACAGAACATCTCTGGTCCAGATCAGCCAGACAGCTACCACCACCACCACCACCCCTCTTCAGTGACAGAACATCTCTGGTCCAGATCAGCCAGACAGCTACCACCACCACCAGCCCCCTCCTCCTCCTATAGATTTACCCACTGAGTTCTGCTCCAAGATGATCAAAGTCAAGCGAAACATGTTGGAGTCATATGTGCTTTAGTTTACAGATCAATCTCCTTTCTCAGAGGGGAACTAAGGGAAGGGAAATAGGATTGTCTGTGTCCCAAATGGCACCCTATACCTTATATAGTGCACTGCTTTTGACCAGAACCCAAAGTAGTGCACTATGTAGGGAATAGGATGCCAATGTGGGATTCAGACAACCTCTTACCCACACAACTGGAGACAAAGAAAGAAATAAAATAACAGTAGTCTGCTACCCTTTGCCACCCTGTTCAATCCTATTTTTCCCACTGTAGTATCAATTGAACATCAAAGTAATATATATATAATTTGTTTCCTCTGGGCCTGCAGATGGGGCGTGGGCCTCAAGGAGATCAAAGGGGACATAATAATTAGAAGACATTATTAAAGTGATCATGAAGCCAGAGAAAAACTAAAAATGGCCACCAACAGGTGGTAAGCAACAGGACGGAATGATAGCCATGATGGCCAATCATCATTATCACCAGGTCAGCTTTCAATCCCTCATCAGGGATGGATCCCAAATGGCATCCAATTCCCTATATAGTACACCATGTTTGACCAGAGCCCTATGTTCAAAAGTAGTGCACTATAAAGGGAATAGGGTGCCATTTGGGATGCAAACCAGGACGATTACGCCAGCGCCTTACAAGTCACTTCGACAGACAGACAGACAGACAGACAGACAGACAGACAGACAAAAACGGATCTTATCACTTATGTGATCATCCTGTCTGGGTTGCACCCCCAAATTAAAATTAAATTCAGAATAAAAATGTGTTCCAATGATCTCAGCGTGTAACAGATATACATTTGAAAAATAAGAGCGGGCGGCTGAGGTGGTCTGCTGGTACATGCAGGTCGACTCCCGGAGAGTGATTTGTGAGAAGTAAAGAAGTGGCTGATGGGAAACACAGGGTGCGATGTTGGGATGACGTTGCGAGTCAATGTGTGCCTGCCTCTGCTTGGTGTTTTGAACATTATTCATCCGGCAGCAGCCACGGCCACTCTGTAGCCAGTCTGCATGACATCTGTAGCCAGTCTGCATGACATCTGTAGCCAGTCTGCATGACATCTGTAGCCAGTCTGCATGACATGTGTAGCCAGTCTGCGCGACATGTGTAGCCAGTCTGCGCGACATGTGTAGCCAGTCTGCGCGACATGTGTAGCCAGTCTGCGCGACATGTGTAGCCAGTCTGCGCGACATGTGTAGCCAGTCTGCGCGACATGTGTAGCCAGTCTGCGCGACATGTGTAGCCAGTCTGCGCGACATGTGTAGCCAGTCTGCGCGACATGTGTAGCCAGTCTGCGCGACATGTGTAGCCAGTCTGCGCGACATGTGTAGCCAGTCTGCGCGACATCTGTAGCCAGTCTGCACGACATCTGTAGCCAGTCTGCACGACATCTGTAGCCAGTCTGCACGACATCTGTAGCCAGTCTGCACGACATCTGTAGCCAGTCTGCACGACATGTGTAGCCAGTCTACACGACATGTGTAGCCAATCTGCATGACATGTGTAGCCAGTCTGCATGACATGTGTAGCCAGTCTGCATGACGCGTAGCCAGTCTGCATGCCATCTGTAGCCAGTCTGCATGACATCTGTGGCCAGTCTGCACATCATAATTCAGACAGACCTTCATAGACTACTCATACCCTAGACAACACACCAGCACAGGCACGAAAACACACAGAAAGACAGACACACTGGACTTACTTGTGCATGTGTTCTACTCCAGTGAGGATCATGATGCCATAGGTGAGCCCACTCTGAACCAGGAAGTGGAGAGCATACCTACATACAGAGAGAGGTGATTAACTGTTCATAATCAATCACAGACATACAGTAATATTCACTATTTCTCCACCCTCGATGTCTCTCCTTCCCTCCATCCTCCCGTCTCTCTCCTTCCCTCCATCCTCCCGTCTCTCTCCTTCCCTCTATCCTCCCAGTCTCTCTCCTTCCCCCCATCCTCCCAGTCTCTCTCCTTCCCCCCATCCTCCCAGTCTCTCTCCTTCCCCCCATCCTCCCAGTCTCTCTCCTTCCCCCCATCCTCCCAGTCTCTCTCCTTCCCCCCCATCTCTCTCCTTCCCCCCCCATCCTCCCTGTCCTCTGTGCCATAAACAGTGCCTTCAGAAAGTATTCATCCCCCTTGACTTACTCCACATCTTGTTATGTCACTGCCTGAATTCAAAATGGATGACATTTTTTCCTCACCCATATACACAAAATATCCCATAATTTCAAAGTGAAAACATGTTTTTGGAAATGTTAGCAAATTTATTGAAAATTAAATGCATAAATATCTCATTTACATAACTATTCCAAACCAATATAATTACTTTTGAAAGCAATTACAGCTGTGAGTCTTTCTGGGTAAGTCTCTAAGAGCTTTGTACATCTGGATTGTACAATATTTGCACATTATTATTTTTCACAATTCTTCAAGCAGTCAAGTTGGTTATTGATCATTGCTAGAAAGCCATTCTCAAGTTGCCATAGATTTTCAAGATGATTTAAGACAAAACTGTAACTAGGCCACTCAGGAACATTCAATGTCGTCTAGGTAAGCAACTCCAGTGTATATTTGTTCTTGTGTTTTAGGTTATTGTCCTGCTGAAAGGTGAAATTGTCTCCCAGTGTCTGTTGGAAAGCAGACTGAACCAAGTGTTCCTATAGGATTTTGCTGGTGCTTAACACTATTCAGTTTTATATATATATATATATATATATAAATAAAACTCCCTAGTTCTTGCCGATGACAAGCATAACCATAACATGATGCAGCCACCACCATGCTTGAAAATACAAAGAATGGTACTCAGTGATGAGTTTTGTTGGATTTGCCCCCACGCTTTGTATTCAGCACATAAAGTTAATTTCTTCATTTTTTCAGTTTTACTTTAGTGCCTTATTGCAAACAGGATGCATGTTTGGAATATTTGTATTCTGTACAGTCTTCCTTCTTTTCACTCTGTCATTTAGGTTAGTATTATGGAGTAACTAAAATGTTGTTGACCCATCCTCAGTTCTCTTATCACAGTCATTAAACTCTAACTGTTTTAAAGTCACCATTGGCCTCATGGTGATATCCCTGAGCGGTTTCCTTCCTTTCCGGCAACTGAGTTAGGTCGTATTGATACACCACCAAATGTGGAATTGATAACTTTACCATGCTCATTTTTTTACCCATCTACCAACAGGTACCCTTCTTTCTGAGGCATTGGATAACCGCTCTGGTCTTTGTGTGTGAATCTGTGTTTGACATTCACTACTTGACTGAGGGACCTTACGGATACTTGTGTGTGGGGTACAGAGTTAAAGTAGTCATTCAAAAATCATGTTGAACACTATTAGTGTGAGTCTATGCAACTTATTTTGTGACTTGTTAAGCACATTGGTACTCCTGAACTTATTTAGGCTTGCCATAACAAAATAGTTGAATACTTATTGACTCAAGACATTTCAGCTTTTCATTTTTAATTTATTTGCAAAATTTTGGAAAAACATAATTCCACGTTGACATTATGGGGTTGTGTGTGCAGACCAGTGACAAAAAAAAACGACATTTAATCCATTTTAAATTGAGGCTGTGAAACAACTAAATGTGGAAAAGTAAAGTGGTGTGAATACATTCTGAAGGCTCTGTATGTGCCTGTCAGAGTAATGGGCCAAGATTCATGGGCCCAGTCTGCCTAGAGAGAACCATTTGTCCCTGGCATCAAATGCAAATTAGCTTCATTTAACACACATTCACAGACTACACACACAAAGATTACACACACAGTCACCGATAACACACACACTCAACAGCATGACTGGGCCACAGTAGCAAAGCCATAGTGGATACACAACACATCATAAGCACATAATTTAGTGCTACAAGTCCTTTACCCAGTCGTTGTTTACGTTAAAAACCTTTTGTCTAGTTTTGACCTCATTTGGCCACGTGTGTCATTTTTTGGGCAAAAGGATTGTAATGTTTGCAAGCCATTTTGTGGCAGGGAATAAATATTTTCACAATGTACAGCATGTTACAAACGGCGCCCCATTTAAATGTGGCCGACTCCTTACATGTTGACCAGAGACCTATGGGAATAGGGTGCCTTTTGGGATGCACCCCCTGTAAATATGTGCGTGGGTGTAATAAAATCAGAGAGTTTACTGTGTTACAACTAAACGTTCTGGCACTCAGTCCCTGTCTGCATCCCACGCTATGTCTTATTTAGTGCACTACTTTTGACCATGGTCCATTGAGCTCTGGTCAAAAGAAGTGGACTAAGTAGGGAATAGTGTGCCACTTTGGGGACGCAACTCTCATTTGCATCAGGCCTCATCGGTGCATCGACCTGTTCATCTTATTAAAGCAGATCTGTTAATGAGAGAACTCTTTTAGCAGCGCTAATAAACATTGATTCAGCCCTGAGTGGGGAGCAATGGTTGGTGAAGAGTCCAGCAGCGTATTGGCCTGATAATAAATCTATTGGCGTACCCATACTGGCATGGTATCCCTTGGTACGCTCCCTCCCCATTAATCAGGTTAGAGGGGGGAGAGTCCTATTTTGGTCATTTTACACACACAGGCCTACTTTTTTTTTTCAGTCATTTAACTGTACTTGGGAGGCAGTTTTTTCATATGCTAGCTTGTAAAATAAATGCTTGCTTAAAATTGTATGAAATGTTTCAGTAACAGTTACCAAGAGGCAGCATGTGAATACTCTAATTGTCCCACTACCTATAATATCCATCCACAGTCCTACTAAGTCATATCCATCCATAGTCCTATTCCGTCATATCCATCCACAGTCCTTTTCAGTCATATCCATCCACAGTCCTTTTCAGTCATATCCATCCACAGTCCTTTTCAGTCATATCCATCCACAGTCCTTTTCAGTCATATCCATCCACAGTCCTTTTCAGTCATATCCATCCACAGTCCTTTTCAGTCATATCCATCCACAGTCCTTTTCAGTCATATCCATCCACAGTCCTTTTCAGTCATATCCATCCACAGTCCTTTTCAGTCATATCCATCCACAGTCCTTTTCAGTCATATCCATCCACAGTCCTTTTCAGTCATATCCATCCACAGTCCTTTTCAGTCATATCCATCCACAGTCCTTTTCAGTCATATCCATCCACAGTCCTTTTCAGTCATATCCATCCACAGTCATTTTCAGTCATATCCATCCACAGTCCTTTTCAGTCATTTCCATCCACAGTCCTTTTCAGTCATATCCATCCACAGTCCTATTCAGTCATATCCATCCACAGTCCTATTCAGTCATATCCATCCACAGTCCTATTCAGTCATATCCATCCACAGTCCTATTCAGTCATATCCATCCACAGTCCTATTCAGTCATATCCATCCACAGTCCTTTTCAGTCATATCCATCCACAGTCCTTTTCAGTCAAATCCATTCACAGTCCTTTTCAGTCATATGCATCCACAGTCCTTTTCAGTCACCTTTGGCAGCGATTACAGCTGTGAGTCTTTCTGGGTAAGTCTCAAAGAGCTTTGCACACCTGGATGTGTACATTATTATTTTTACAATTCTTCAAGCTCTGTCAAATTGGTTGTTGATCATTGCTAAACAGCCATTTTCAAGCCTTGCCATTGATTTTCAAGCCGATTTAAGTCAAAACTATAACTAGGCCACTCAGGAACATTCAATGTGGTCTTGGTAAGCAACTCCTGTGTATATTTGTCCTTGTGTTTTAGGTTAGTCTTGCTGAAATGTAAATTTGTCTCCCAGTGTCTGTTGGAAAGCAGACAGAACCAGATTTTCCTCTAGGATGTTGCCTGTGCTTCGATCTATTCCATTTATTTTTAAACTGAAAAACTCCACTGTCCTTGCCGATGACAAGGATACCCATAACATGATGCAGCCAGCAATATGCTTGAAAATATGAAGAGTGGTACTCAGTGATGTGTTGTGCTGGATTTGCCCCAAGCATAACACTTTGTATTCAGGACATAAAGACAATTTCTTTGCCAAATATTTAGCAGTTTTCTCCTATCACAGCCATTAAACTCTGCAATTGTTTTAAAGTCACCGGTCTGTCCAAGATGGCGTAGCAGTCAGATGTCAAACTGCCCTTGACCAGCACAAAAACACCCTGTTGCGTACTGCATTAGCATCATATAGCCCCTGTGATATGCAACTTTTCAGGGAAGTTAAGGGAAGTTAAGAACCAATATACACAGGCAGTTAGGAAAGCAAAGGCTAGCTTTTTCAAACAGAAATGTGCATCCTGTAGCACAAACTCAAAACATTTCTGGGACACTAAAGTCCATGGAGAATAAGAGCACCTCATCCTCCCAGCTGCCCACTGCACTGAGGCTAGGAAACATTGTCACCACCGATAAATCCACTATAATTGAGAACTTCAATAAGCATTTTTCTACGGCTGGCCATGCTTTCCACCTGGCTACCCCTACCCCGGTCAATTGCCCTGCACCCCCCACAGCAACTTGCCCAAGCTTCCCCCATTTCTCCACCCAAATCCAGATAGCTGATGTTCTGAAAGAGCTGCAAAATCTGGACCCCTACCAATCAGCCGGGGTAGACAATCTGGAACCTCTCTTTCTAAAATTATCTGCCGAAACCCCTATTACTAGCCTATTACTAGCCTCTCTTTCGTATCGTCCGAGATTCCCAAAGATTGGAAAGCTGACGCGATCATCCCCCTCTTCAAAGGGGGAGACACTCTTGACCCAAACTGCTACAGACATATATCTATCCTACCCTGCCTTTCTAAGGTCTTCGAAAGCCAAGTTAACAAACAGATTACCGACCTTTTCGAATCCCACCGTACCTTCTCCGCTATGCAATCAAATCAAATTTATTTATATAGCCCTTCGTACATCAGCTGATATCTCAAAGTGCTGTACAGAAACCCAGCCTAAAACCCCAAACAGCAAGCAATGCAGGTATAGAAGCACGGTGGCTAGGAAAAACTCCCTAGAAAGGCCAAAACCTAGGAAGAAACCTAGAGAGGAACCAGGCTAGTGGTGGCCAGTCCTCTTCTGGCTGTGCGGGTGGAGATTATAACAGAACATGGCCAAGATGTTCAAATGTTCATAAATGACCAGCATGGTTGAATAATAATAAGGCAGAACAGTTGAAACTGGAGCAGCAGCACAGTCAGGTGGACTGGGGACAGCAAGGAGTCATCATGTCAGGTATTCCTGGGGCATGGTCCTAGGGCTCAGGGCCTCCGAGAGAGAGAAAGAGAGAATTAGAGAGAGCATATGTGGGATGGCCAGTCCTCTTCTGTCTGTGCCGGGTGGAGATTATAACAGAACATGGCCAAGATGTTCAAATGTTCATAAATGACCAGCATGGTCGAATAATAATAAGGCAGAACAGTTTAAACTGGAGCAGCAGCACGGTCAGGTGGACTGGGGACAGCAAGGAGTCATCATGTCAGGTATTCTGGTATCAGAGCTGGTCAGCCACGCTCAAAACCCTAAACGATATCATAACCGCCATCGATAAGAGACATTACTGCGCAGCCATATTCGTCGACCTGGCCGAGGCTTTCGACTGTCAATCACCACATTCTTATTGCCAGACTCAACAGCCTTGGTTTCTCAAACAACTGCCTTGCCTGGTTCACCAACTACTTCTCTGATAGAGTTCAGTGTGTCAAATCGGAGGGCCTGTTGTCTGGACCTCTGGCAGTCTCTATGGGTGTGCCACAGGGTTCAATTCCTCGGGCCGACTCTCTTCTCTGTATACATCACTGATGTCGCTCTTGCTGCTGGTGATTCTCTGATCCACCTCTACGCAGACAACACCATTCTGTATACTTCTGGCCCTTCTTTGGACACTGTGTTAACTAACCTCCAGACGAGCTTCAATGCCATACAACTCTCCTTCCGTGGCCTCCAACTGCTCTTAAATGCAAGTAAAACTAAATGCATGCTCTTCAACCGATCACTGCCCACACCTGCCCACCCGTCCAGCATCACTACTCTGGACGATTCTGATCTAGAATATGTGGACAACTATAAATACCTATGTGTCTGGCTAGACTGTAAACTCTCATTCCGGACTCACATTAAGCATATCCAATCCAAAATTAAATCTAGAATAGGCTTCCTATTTCGCAACAAAGCATCCTTCGCTCATGCGGCCAAACATACCCTCATAAAACTGACTATCCTACCGATCCTCGACTTCGGCGATGTCATCTACAAAATAGCCTCCAACACTCTACTCAGCAAACTGGATGTAGTCTATCACAGTGCCATCCGTTTTGTCACCAAAGCCCCATATACTATCCACCACTGCGACCTGTACGATCTCGTTGGTTGGCACATGCTTCATACTCATTACCAAACCCACTGACTCCAGGTCATCTACAAATATTTGCTAGGTAAAGCCCCACCTTATCTCAGCTCACTGGTCACCATAGCAGCACCCACCCGTAGCATGCGCTCCAGCAGGTATATTTCACTGGTCATCCCCAAAGCCAATTCCTCATTTGGCTGCCTCTCCTTCCAGTTCTCTGCTGCCAATGACTGGAACGAATTGCAAAAATCACTGAAGCTGGAGACTCATATCTCCCTCACTAACTTTAAGCATCAGCTGTCAGAGCAGCTCACAGATCACTGCACCTGTACATAGCACATCTGTAAATAGCCCATCCAACTACCTCATCCCCATACTGTCATACTGTATTTATTTATCTTGCTCCTTTGCACCCCAGTATCTCTACATGCACGTTCATCTTCTGCACATCTAACACTCCAGTGTTTAATTGGAATATTGTAATGACTTTGCCACCATGACCTATTTATTGCCTTACCTCCCTTATCTTACCTCATTTGCGCACACTGTATATAGACTTTTTCTACTGTATTATTGACTATATGTTTGTTTATTCCATGTGTAACCTGTTGTTGTTGTTTTATGTGTCGAACTGCTTTGCTTTATCTTGGCCAGGTCGCAGTTGTAAATTAGAATTTGTTCTCAACTAGCCTACCTGGTTAAATAAAGGAGAAATAAAGAAATAAAAAATAAAACCATTGGCCTTGTGGTGAAATCCCTGTCTTCCTTCCTCTCCGGCAACTGAGTTATGAAGGACGCCTGTGTCTTTGTAGAGATTAATAATTAATAACTTCACCATGCTGAAAGGGATATTCAATGTCTGCTTTAAAAAAAAAGCTTTTTCCTACTTTTTCCTATAGTTAACAATCCGTGCCTTGGTCTTACTGATGTTGAGGGAGAGGTTGTTGTCCTGGCACCACAATGCTGTGTCTCTGACCTCCTCCCTGTAGGCTATCTCATCGTCGTCAGTGATCAGGCCTATCACCGTCGTATCGTCAGAAAACTTGATGATGGTGTTGGACTCATGCGTGGCCACACAGTCATGGGTAAAAAGTGAGTACAGGAGGGGAATAAGCACACACCCCTGAGGGGCCCCCATGTTGAGGGTCAGTGCAGCGGAAGTGTTGTTGCCTACCCTCACCACCTTGGGCCGGCTCATCAGGAAGTCCAGGATCCAGTTGCAGAGGGAGGTGTTCAGTCCCAGGGCCCTGAGCTTACTGCCGAGCTTGGAGGGGACTATGATGTTGAACGCTGAGCTGTAGTCTATGAACAGCATTCTCACATAGTTATTTCACCTCTTGTCCAGGTGGAAGAGGACAGTGTGAAGTGCAATTGAGATTGCGTCATCTGTGGATCTGTTGGGGTGACATGTGAATTGAAGTGGCTCTTGGGTGTCTGGGATGATGGTGTTGATGTGTGTCATAACCAGCCTTTCAAGGCACTTCATAATTACAGTTGTGAGTGCTACAGGGCGATAGTCATTTAGGCAGGTTTCCTTGGAGCTCTTCGGAACTCGGACAATGGTGGTCAGCTTGAAACACGTTGGGATTACAGACTGGGACAAGGAGAGATTGAAAATGTCTGAAGATACTTGCCAGCTGGTCTGCACATGCTTTGAGAATGCACCCTGGTATTCCGTTTGGCCCTGCGTCCTTGTTACCTATTTAAAAATGTTGCGCACATCGGCCATGGAGAGCGAGATCACACAGTCATCCGGAAAAACGGGCTTTCGCGCAAGACACAGTGTTGTGTTCCTCATTATAAAAGGCATTCTGCTCGTTTGGGATTTCTTTATCACTGGGAAACTCAGATTGATTTCCCTTTGTAATCCGTTATCATCTGCGCGCCTTGCCACATAATAGGATTCCATCTTCCTCCTATATTGTCCTTCTGCATGTTTGATGTCTCGTCAGAGGGCATAGAGGGCTTTCTTATATGCGTCCATGTCCGTGTCTTGTTCATTGTAAGAGGTAGCACTAGCCCAGCGCAGATATTGCCTGTAATTCATGGTTTTTGGTTTGGATGCATTCGTATAGTCACTATGGGGATGACATCGTCTATGCAATTATCGATGAAGCCCGTGACTGTTGTGGTAAACTCCTCAATGATAACGGATGAATCCCGGAACATATCCCAGCCTGTACTAGCAAAATAGTCCTGTAGCCTCGCGTCTGCTTCATCCGACCACTTCCATATTGAGCTCATTACTGGCACTTGATGTTTGAGCTTTTGTTTGAAACCGGAAGCAGGACAATGGAGTGGTTGCCAGACCTGCAGAAGGGAGGACGAGGGAGGACCTAGAGTTGTAGTGCTCCTAGTAGCGCAGGACACGTGTTGGTAGGAGCCGGATAGGACAGTTAAGTCTCTCAGTCATGTCCATCCACAGTCCTATTCAGTCATATCCATCCACAGTCCTACTAATTCATATCCATCCACAGTCCTATTCAGTCATATCCATCCACAGTCCTATTCAGTCATGTCCATCCACAGTCCTATTCAGTCATATCCATCCACAGTCCTATTCAGTCATATCCATCCACAGTCCTATTCAGTCATATCCATCCACAGTCCTATTCAGTCCAATGTCAGCGCGCAAAGCAACAACAATATCCCCCTGTAGGCTACTTAACCTGATAGCATCAGATGTGAACGAACACAACATAACCATCTGGTTGTAGCTCCACAACAAACTCCTGTCTAAGGTTTCACTCAACAAATCTCCCAAACAACCCCTGCTTACAGAAATGACAGTGCGTCAAATGGGGGTATTGTTTTCCCCTCTAATCAACCCGTTTGGCGATCACAGCTTACAGTGCCTTCAGAAAGTTTTCAGACCCCTTAACTTTTTCCATATTTTGTTACATTAACAGCCTTATTCTAAAACGGATAACATCTTTTTTTCCCCTCATCAATCTACACAAACACCCCATAATGACAAAGCAAAAAAACTTTTTTCTAAATGTTTGCCAATTCATAAAAATAAAAAAACTGGGGAAAAAAAGAAATCATAATTACATAAGCATCAGATCCTTTACTCAGTACTTTGTTGGCAGCGATTACAGCATCGAGTCTTCTTGGCACACTTGTATTTGGGGAGTTTCTCCCATTCTTCTCTGCAGAACCTCTCAAACTCTGTCAGGTTGGATGGGGAGCGTCGCTGGACAGCTATTTTCAGGTCTCTCCGGAGATGTTAAATAAAATAAAAACAGTATGGGGATGAGGTAGGTAAATTGGGTGGGCTAGATACCGATGGACTATGTACAGCTGCAGCCAAAAACAAGGCCAAAAACATGACTTCGAGAAAACCCGACCTACAAGACCCACTCTTTTCACCGCCCTCGAGTCTGAGGGCCCGGGGACTCACACTTTACCTGGGAGTGCAGGTTGGCCTGGCGGCGCAGAAATGAACATTCTCGAGGCCATTAAAATACTACCCTCTGAGATAGTTTAAATTAAAACGGAGGTGTTTGCTACGATTGAGGCCCGAATACAGGAGGTTTCTGATACTTTAAAAGCAGATTTAACCATCCTGCGGAACGAGACTGTGCCAGCAATCACATTACTCAAAACAACAACAGCGTCACACACTACAACGATTGCAGCACTGGAGACCTCCGCTACCAATGTCTCTGACTTAACTACATCCCTGGAGGCTGAAGTTAAACGCCTAGCTGTGGATTTGAAAAATCTGAAGGAGAGCTGTGTGAGTTTAGAGGGATTCTCTCGCCGCAATAACCTTAGACTTGTATCGGTCCCAGAGTCAGCGGAAATGCCTCGCGCCACAGATTTTGTTTCTTGGCTGCTGAAGGATGTTTTTGCCTTAGAAGAAAAGCCCCTGATTGATCGAGCCCACCGGTCGCTGCGCCCAAAGCCCCGGGATGGTGAGAGGCCCCGTGACATAATTCTTTGAGTGCATTTTTTTCATGAGAAGATGGAGATCCTCCGACGAGCCCGCAATACCACTCTGAGCTTTAAAGGATAGAGCTTCTCCATCTACCAGGACTACACCCCCACTGTTTCCATGTAGCGCGCAGCTTTCAGACAGGCCAAACGACTACTTCGGGACCATGCAGGTGTGAAGTGTGGACTGCGATTCCCGGCCCGTTTATGGCTATCTCATGATGGTAAAGACTACACATTTGAGTCCGGATGAGGCTATGGCTCACATTCAATGTCACATCAAGAAGTCTTGAACTTGCTCATAGTTCAGCAACTGTTGCTTGCAAACTGTGGCTAGTAAGTAACCCACCTGTGGTACAATTATGTTTAGATATAACAGGCTAGTCTTGTATAGTTGGGGAGTTGGCAAACCCATTCAGGCTTATTTGATGTGATCTAATGTTTTGATCATCTAGTCCGCTGGCCTTACAAGCATTCAGTCATTTTAATTTAATTGTATTAAGGTTTTACTTAGCCTAGAAACACAGGAGTTGTCTCGTTCACCTATTCAGTTTGTTTACATTGTGTCTCAGTGGTTATTTGTGTCTCAGTGGTTATTTGTTTACTGCATCTGTTTGCATTGACCCAGTAAACAGTAAATGTTTCCCGAGGCTACACGTTTTTGGGGATCTTCACTTCAATTTTAAAGGTTTGAGCGTCAGTTATGCCCAGCAAACGTTCAACGTTGCGCACACATAGTTTTTTGGTCTTGGTTGTAAGTTGTCTCAGCGTCAACTAGACAATTATTATAATTCTTTTTTTTTTAATTGTCTTACTACGATTTCCTTACTTCAAATTAGGTTTTTGGCTGAGAGCCTTTATACATTTGATTTATTTTCTCTCTCAATGCCTGTTATAAGACTGGGAATATAATTATATACATCTACAAGTGGTGCTTTTGTAATTTCGTTTGCACAAGGGATTCACTTTTATTTCTCTCTTTTTGCTGTGTGATCCACAAACAAAACGCGACTATAAAGAGCGGGACTGTGGGTTTAGGTTTAAGACTGTACTCTCACAGACATACTGTGCGAAGAGAACATGTTCTATTTAGGCTTGTACCTTGTTTGGGGAGGTACTGTCTGGGACAGGGGGAGGGAGTGGGGGGGGGGGTGCAAGGTTGAATTGTTCAGTTCTAATGTTGTCATTGTCTTTTTTGTAGTTTTTTTCCAAACATCTTGCACCGTACATTATTACTCTGAGACAAGTTATTCTGGGGTTTTTGGGCACTCATTGCTTTTCCACCCTATGCTCTAATGACAGGGTTGTATAACGGGAATGCCCAGGGGGGCCGAAATAATGCGATCAAGTACATTTTTTGGAACATCAAAAGGGGTTAACAACCCTGTGAAGCGTAACAGGGTGTTGACACACTTAAAGGGTTTGAATGCAAATGTCGCATTTCTACAAGAGACTCACTTGAGGACTGGTGAGCATTTTAGGATGCGTAGGGACTGGGTTGGTCAAGTGTTCCACTCTAACTTTCATAGTAAATCAAGAGGTGCTGCCATTTTGGTTGATAAAGCTACTCCCTTTGTAGCTTCTGAGGTTATTGCTGATCGTAAGGGACAATACATCATAGTAACCGGTAAACTGTTTTTTACCCCTCTTGTTTTGTCTAGTGTTTATGCTCCCAATTGGGATGACACAAGTTTCATTTCTTCCTTTTTATCTGCTATACACAATTTAGATTCTCATTTGTTGATTTTAGGGGGGGATTTCAACTGTAAAATGTCCCCAGTTCTTGACAAGTCCTCACGAACAACTACAGGCCCATCTAAATGTGCCGTACTTATTCAATCTTTTCTTCAGAAATATGGTATGTTTGAGGTTTGGCATTTCCTACACCCTACAGATAGACAGTAGTCCTTTTATTCTCATGTTCATCAAACATACTCCCGGATTGATTACTTCTTTTTGGACAAAAAACTTCTGCCTAACCTTCGACAGTGTACTTACGAGAGTATTGTTATTTCTGACCATTCACCATTAGTGCTTGAGTTAAGAGTTTCCCCAGCGACCTCCTATGTGTTATCAATGGCGTCTTAACCCCATTTTACTCTCAGATTTCAATTTCATTTCTTCTGAAATCACCTTATTCCTAGAAACGAATTCAACACCAGGTATGTCCTGCTCTACCATATGGGAGTCTCTCAAAGCATACCTACATGGCCAAATTATTTCTTATACAGTCAACCAAAACAGAGTTCGCCCCCAGCGACTTCGGGACCTGAGTGAATCCATAGCCACATTGGATGAGAAGTATGCTACGGATCCTTCCTCTGATCTGCATAAAGAGCACCAACTACTCCAATCTGAATTTGATGAGCTTTCTACCAGGCAAGCTGAACAGTTACTCTTGCGAGCTCGGTACAGAGTATATGAACAAGGCGACAAGGCCAGTAAACTCCTTGCACATCAGATCCATAAATCTGAGGCCTCACGTTTAATCCCACAAATAAGGACCCCGTCTGGTGCCACCACAGTTATACATAAAGAGAATAATGATCAATTCAAACAATTTTACTCTGCGCTATACATGCTCTCTGAAACTAGAAAATGTTTTAATTCACGTGGGAACCCCAAACTGTTTAATGAGGCTCCATTCCAGTCTTACTTTAAACAGTCCATCCTCTGATGGCATTCCTATTAAAACAAAAATAAGTCTGTATTTGACCACCCTGTGACTTAAGGATTGGATGAGCATTTCTTTGTGTTTTTCTGAGGGGGGGGGCATTAAGGTTGATGTGCTTATTGATTGTGACCTACGGATGCCTTGTTCATCTTGCCTGGTCAGAGACTAAAATGTGAGCTTGTTTTTCCCAGTTTTTTAAATTTAATTTTAAAATGTTGTTCACGCCTACATAAAATTATGATTATTTTATTTTTTATTTTACAGCATTGCAAACTTTTTTATTTTTGGTCCAGTGGATGGTCGGTCTGTGGCCATGACTGTCTGTGAGTGGTTGCATTTCTCCACCCTTATCCCTTGACTGTTTACAGGAACAATGGTGAGGTGTTTGCTCTGTCCCTGTACTATAGATTGCCCTTTAACCTTTGTAGCCTTCTGCCTGGTGTGTTTAACTTGTCTAAAGTATGGTATCTTTAAAGCTTTTTTTTGTGTATTATTTATATTTTTTCTAGTTGAGTATATTATTTATATTGCTTTGTTGTCTTGTGTGTGTGTGTAAAATTTAATAAACAGAGTTGTCAACAACAACAAAAAAGAATCTCTCTGTACTTTGCTCCGTTCATCTTTCCCTCGATAACGACTAGTCTCCCAGGCCCAGCCGCTGAAAAACATCCCCACAGCAGGATGCTGCCACCACGCTTCACCATAGGGATGCTGCAGAGAGAGTTGTCCTTCTGGAAGGTTCTCCCATCTCAACAAAGGAACTCTGGAGCTCTGTCAGAGTGACCAGCGGGTTCTTGGTCACATCCCTGACCAAGGCCCTTCTCCCTTGATTTGTTCAGTTTGGCCGGGCGGCCAGCTCTAGGAAGAGTCTTGGTAGTTCCAAACTTCTTCCATTTTAGAATGATGGAGGCCACTGTGTTCTTGGGGACCTTCAATGCTGCAGACATTTGTTTTGTACCCTCCCCAAAACTGTGCCTCGACACAATCCTGTCTTGGAGCGCTATGGACAATTCCTTTGACCTCATTGCTTGGTTTTTGCTCTGACATCCACTGTCAACCGTGGGACTTTGTATAGACAGGTGTGTGCCTTTCCAAATCATGTCCAATCAATAGGTAAAAATTCCATACATTTCATTTTATTTAGACAGAGCTTTTAAAATTGTTAAAGGTGCTACACATAGGATGTTTTAGACTAAATAAATACATCCTATGTGTAGCACCTTTAAAATAGCCCTACAACACTCACTCAAGTAATCAAATACTAACGTCAGTTTGGATATGCGGATATTTGATTAACCGTGCCCATCCCTAGTCTGTGTGTGTATATAGCGAGACTCACCAGCCGAAGCAGAAGAGAGCAAAGTAGAATCCCAGTAGTGTGGCCACCACATGTCTGACGAAGGGACTGGTCTTACTGGGGTGGAGATACAAACGGAACCAGAAGGCAGTCAACAGGGCAAACAACTGGCACACCACAAAGTTGACCTGGAGCAGAGTAGAGAGAGGGGACGGTGGACGGGGAGGGAAAGAGAAGGGACGGGAGAGGGAGAGGAGGGTGGAGAGTGCAAGAGAATGGAAGGAAATTGAGAATTTAAGGAGCGAAAGAGATGTACATATTGTTATTTTGTGGTGGATGGCGTGCCAACTTTCCGGACCATAATGTAGTTGTGGGCGAGAGATGAGGCCCGCTGATCTTTAGCTGTGAATTTGGGATTCATTTAAAGTCCCTTTAAAGATGATGAGATCAGATATCCAATGCGAGTGTGGGTTCGATTAGACGTGCAGTAACTGACTGTGAAGATAACACATTCACAGAGATGTCTGAACACTGATAAGCAGCACTACCTAGGTCAAAATGACAGCTTCATCATCTAAAATAGAAGAACCTTCTGCTGTTTACGTTACATGACAGCTAAAATAATCTTGCCATGCAACCACACACATACAGCGCCTTCATAAAGCCATAAGACTGCTAAATGGTCAATTAATGGTTACCCAAACTATCTGCACTGACCCTACGCACACTCACTAGACTATACAGTGCCTTCAGAAAGTATTCACACCACTTGACTTTTTCCACATATTCTTGTGTTACATTCTGATTTTTTGGTTACTGGCCTACACACAATACACCATAATGTCGAAGTAGATTTAAGTTTTGAATTTTTTACTCATTCATAAAAAATGAAAAGCTGAAATGTCTTATAACTTATAAGCCAATAGCTTTTCAACCTCTTTGTTGTGGCAAGACAAAATAAAGTTCAGGAGTAAAAATGTAATTAACAAGTCACATAATACGTTACATATACTCAATCTGTGTGCAATAATAGTGTTCAACATGATTTTTTAAATGACAATGTCATCTCTGTACCCCACACATTCAATGATCTAAGTTCCCTCAGTCGAGCAGTGAATTTCAAACACAGATTCAACCAAAGACCAGGGAGGTTTTCCATTTCCTCGCAACGGGCACCTATTGGTAGATGGGTTAAAAAGAAGCAGACATTGAATATGCCATTGAGCATGGTGAAGTTATTAATGACACTTTGTATGGTGTATCAATACACCCAGTCACTACAAAGATACAGGTGTCCTTCCTAACTCAGTTGCCAGAGAGGAAGGAAATCAGGGATTTCACCATGAGGCCAATGGTGACTTTAAAACAATTCCAGAGTTAAATGGCTGTTGTAGGAGAAAATGGAGGATTTTGTTTTGTATTAATACTTTCGGAAGGCACTGTAGACTATGTGCCAATCCAAAGGCAGTTGCCTGCTGCATACCTGCCTCCAGAGGCACCTACGGGATTTGAAGGCAGCCTTTTAAGGTACCTTGGGATTGAGACAAGCAAATTTTGACATCCTGCCTTGAAATGCTGCTTTTTTCCTTGTCAATTAGGACACAGCCATAGTTTGGTTATCCAGACTGAATGACGTTACACTTGGTTAGCGCTAGAGGTCGACCGATTAATCGTGAACGGCCGATTAATTAGGGCAGATTTAAATTTTTCATAACAATCGGTAATCAGCGTTTTTGGACACCGATGGCCGATTACATTGCACTCCACGAGGAGACTGCATGGCAGGCTGACTACCTGTTATGCGAGTGCAGCAAGGAGCCAAGGTAAGGTGCTAGCTAGCATTAAACTTATCTTATAAAAAACAATCAATCTTAACATAATCACTAGTTAACTACACATGGTTGATGAGATAACTAGTTTATCTAGTTTGTGCCGTGTTGCAAATAATCGATGCGGTGCCTGTTATTTTATCATTGCATCACAGCCTACTTCGCCAAACAGGTGTTTTAACAAGCGCATTTGCGAAAAATCCGTCTTTGCACCAATGTGTACCTAACCATAAACATCAATGCCTTTCTTAAAATCAATACACAAGTATATATTTTTAAACCTGCATAATTAGTTAATATCGCCTGCTAACATTAATTTATTTTAACTAGGGAAATTGTGTCACTTCTCTTGCATTCTGTGCAAGCAGAGTCAGGGTATATGCAGCAGTTTGGGCAGCCTGGCTCGTTGTGAACTGTGTGAAGACCATTTCTTCCTAACAAAGACCGTAATTAATTTGCCAGAATTGTACATAATTATGACATAAAATTGAAGGTTGTGCAATGTAACAGCAATATTTAGACTTTGGGTTGCCACCCGTTAGATAAAATACAGAATGGTTCCGTATTTCACTGAAAGAATAAAAGTTTTGTTTTCTAAATGATAGTTTCCAGATATGACCATATTAATGACCTAAGGCTCATATTTCTTTGTGTTATTATATTATAATTAAGTCTATGATTTGATAGAGCAGTCTGACTGAGCGATGGTGGGCACCAGCAGGCTCATAAGCATTCATTCAAACAGCACTTTACTGCGTTTGCCAGCAGCTCTTCCCTGTGCTTCAAGCATTGCGCTGTTTATGACTTCAAGCCTATCAACTCCCGAGATTAGGCTGGCAATACTAAAGTACCTATTAGAACATCCAATAGTCAAAGGTATATGAAATACAAATGGTATAGAGAGAAAGTCCTATTATAACTACAACCTAAAACTTCTTACCTGGGAATATTGAAGACTCCAACACTTTGTTTTTGCATTATTTAAACCAAATTGAACATGTTTCATTATTTGTTTGAGACTAAACTGATTTTGATGTATTATATTAAGTTAAAATAAGTGTTCATTCAGTTTTGTTGTAATTGTCATTATTGTAAATATATCTAAAATAAAAATGAATAAATAAAAATATTTAAAATTCTGATTTTTTTTTTTTTTTTAATAAATCGTCCATCCATAAATCGGTATCAGCTTTTTTTGGTCCTCCAATAATCGGTATCGGTATTGGCGTTGAAAAATCATACTCGGTCAACCTCTAGTTAGCGCAGCTTTCTGTCTGGTTTAACCAGGCTCCCACACACACGCTAAGGATACTGGGTATAGATGTAGGCCTAAAAGACAGCAACCAGGTTCAGATGTGACTCCCAATCTGCATCCCAAATGGAACACTAATCCTTATGTAGTGCACTACTTTTAACCAGAGCCCATGGGGCTTTGACCACAACCTATATGGCTCTGGTCAAAAGTAGTGCACTATTAAATTAAATATGGTGCCATTAGAGACGCATCCAAAGCAGGGGCCTGGGCGGCAACACCTGGCTACCCAGGATGCCCTGTAACCCAGATAAAACCGGCGTTCCGTTAGCTATTGTGCCAAAACGTCATGGCTAATCAAGAGCCCAGTGGAGCCACAGTAACACACCACGAGAGTCTGGACTGGACAGAGCGAAGGGCACACACACACAATAACCAAAGCAGAGTCCTGAGGCCGGTGTGAGCTGAATACCGATGAGCTGGCAGGGATAAAAGAGGGGACACCCGTGCTCTCCCTCACTCTCTCCCTCTCTCTCAGGATCAAAGGTCACCAGACTGGGAGGTGGTCCAGCTCGGAGTCAGACAGTCCGTCCCCTCTGATCCAGCTCATCATCGCCGCACTGAAAGCCAATCCCCCTCATCTGATCTGCAGCTCTGCTACCCTGTAATGAACGGGGTGTAGACACAGGGGTGTCCCAAATGACACTATATCCCTATATAGCGCACTCCTTTTGACCAGAGCCCATAGGGATTATGGTGCAATTTGGGATGCAGTGGGAGAGGCTAGCACTGGCCCTGGTTTAAGGACAGAACATCCATCTGTCAAACTGCTCTTTTAGGAAATGGTAGAAGCTAGGCATTATGGGGGATTCTTGGCAGCATGTAGTGATTGCAACGCCCCTATGCCCCGGGTGATTCAGCCTGCTGCCTCGAAGACTAAGAGAGGCCGTGGCATCCATCTGAACTCTAGCATTTACCAAATAAGGTCTGTGCCAAACCAAGGATACTAGTACTCTAATACTAGGACTTAACGCACAGTACAGGTTGTCAAATATACACAAACTGTATACATGAATATCACAGGCTCATAGCTTGAGTCATGCTTTCCTTAGTTCACATTCTCACCATTCTACCAGGAGTGGGGACAGAAGCACAAAAACAAGCTGCCAAATATACTAAGAGTATTCTATATTAGACTCATGCTGGAGTCATGGTTATCACCTTCTCAGTGCTCTGCAACTACTTCATCATTCAAACGCTAGCCTAGAAGAGGATCATTTCCCACCATCACGTCTCATTTTAGTACGAACCTCTATGGGGCCTAATCAGAGGTTCAATTTCCTATTCATATTATTATTATTATTATTATTATAACAAAAGATAACAGTTAGTGGGGGAGTTATGGGTTTTGAGCAAGATGTATGTCATCACAAACGGCACATTGTCCCTTTAGTCTTTCAGTCCATTTTTGACTTCCAATTGTCTGCTTCGGTCTCTGCTCTGGACTCTATGTGCCCCATACTCTGACCATCTTTATCTCTGTCGATTCTCTGTCTCAGGGTTTTCTGTGATGTGTGGGTGCGGCCGGTTGAAGCACCTCCACAGCGCGTAATATTTTACCACGAACACTGCAGCAGAACCGAACTCCTTCCTCCGCTACTCTTTTGTCTGAGTGAAGCTACAATACATTGAGTTTCCCGGGGAAGATGTGAAGCACAGGGGAAGCTGTGAAGCCAGCTGTAGCAAAATTGTGTTTATCAGTTGGTTATTAAAGAATGTAAAGAAATGTTGTGTATGTTCAATATTGCATAATTGTGTTCACAAGTGTTATTAAATGTGTATGTTTACTGCTTTTTACTGAATCATGAATAGCTACAAATATTGAATAGACATTCGTTCATGTGGCCAGAATATTGTATATACAGTGCATTCAGAATATATTCAGAGCCCTTGACTTTTTCCACATTTTGTTACATTACAGCCTTATTCTAACATTGACTTTATAGTTTCCCCCTCATCAATCTACACACAACACCCCATAATGACAAAGAAAAAACAAAAATGAAATTTACATAACTATTCATACCCTTTACTCAGTACCTTTGGCAGCGATTACAGCATCAAGTCTTCTTGGGTAGGAGGCTACAAGCTTGGCACACCTGTATTTGGGGAGTTTCTCCCATTCTTCTCTGCAGACCCTCTCAAGCTCTGTCAGGCTGGATGGGGAGCATCGCTGCACAGCTATTTTCAGGTCTCTCCGGAGATGTTAGATCGGGATCAAGTCCAGGCTCTGGCTGGGCTACTCGAGGACATTCAGAGACTTGTCCCGAAGCCACTCCTGCGTTGTCTTGGCTGTGTGCCTAGGGTCGTTGTCCAGTTGGAAGGTGAACCTTCGCTCCAGCAGGTTTTCATCAACGATCGCTCTGTACTTTGCTCCGTTCATCTTTCCCTCGATCCTGACTAGTCTCCCAGGCCCTGCTGCTGAAAAACATCCCCACAGCATGATGCTGCCACCACCATGCTTCAACGTAGGGATGGTGCCAGGTTTCCTCCAGACGTGACACTTGGCATTCAGGCCAGAGTGTTTAATCTTGGTTTCATCAGAGTAGAGAATCTTGTTTCTCATGGTCTGAGAGTCCTTTAGGTGCCTTTTGGCAAATTCCAAGCGGGCGGTCTTGCCTTTTCCTAAGGAGCTGCTTCCGTCTGGCCACTCTACCATAAAGGCCTGATTAGTTGAGTGCTGCAGAGATGGTTGTCCTTCTGGAAGGTTCTCCCATCTCCACGGAGGAACTCTGGAGCTCTGTCACAGTGACGATCGGATTCTTGGTCACCTCCCTGACCAAGACCCTTCTCCACTGATTGCTCAGTTTGGCCGGGCGGCCAGCTCTAGGAAGAGTCTTGGTGGCTCCAAACTTCTTCCATTTAAGAATGATGGAGGCCACTGCGTTGTTGGGGACCTTAAATGCTGCAGAAATATTTTTGTCCCCAGATCTGTGCCTCGATACAATCCTGTCTCGGAGCTCTACGGACAATTCCTTTAACCTCATGGCTTGTTTTTTTCTCTGACATGCACTGTCAACCGTGGGACCTTATATAGACAGGTGTGTGCCTTTCCTAATCATGTCCAATGTAACAAAATGTAGAAAAAGGAAAGGGGTCTGAATACTTATATAAAACGCAACATTTTATTGAGTTACTGTTCATATAAAAAAATCTGTTAATTGAAATAAATTCATTAGGCCATAATCTATGGATATTTATTTGACTGGGCAGGGGCGCAGCTATGGGTGGTATGGGAGGGCATAGGCATACCGACTTGGGAGCCAGGCCCATGCACTAGGGAGCCAGGCCCAGCCAATCAGAATGAGTTAGCATGTCAATTGCACGCTCCCTCAAAACTTGAAGCATCTGTGGCAATGACTTATGTGACAAAAATTCACATTTTAGAGTGGCCTTTTATTGACCCCCAGCACAAGGTGCACCTCTGTAATGATCATGCTGTTTAATCCGTTTCTTGATATGCCACACTTGCCAGTGGATTGATTATCTTGACAAATGAGAAATGCTCACTAACAGGGATGTAAACAAATTTGCACACAACATTTGAGAGAAATAAGCTTTTTATTTATATGGAACATTTCTGGGATATTTTATTTCAGCTCATGAAACCAACACTTTACATGTCACATTTATATTAGTGTTCAATATATATAGGCTGAATGTTATGGCCTAAAATAAATGTGTTCATATGGGCAGAATATTGTATATTAATACATTGCTATGTTTATATAAAGGCTGAAGGCTAAAAACAGACTAAATTATCTAATTTGTTTTAAATAATGTATTTTTGTTTTATCAAGGTTCTACACCATCTATTAACACCAACCATTCACTATAAAACATTTAGTTATTAAGGTAAAGGCTTTGCAAAATACAAACAATTATGGGGCAAAAATAACTAGGCCTATAACATTTATTTAAAATAACCAACGAATAGAAAAATGATGAGAGTAGGCTACATGACAATGCTACATGACAATGCTACATGACAATGCTACATGACAATGCTACATGACTACATGACAATGCTACATGACATGGCTACATGACAATGCTACATGACAATGCTACATGACTACATGACAATGCTACATGACTACATGACAATGCTACATGACATGGCTACATGACATGGCTATATGACAATGCTACATGACAATGCTACATGACAATGCTACATGACAATGCTACATGACATGGCACATGACAATGCAGCACTAAAAAAATAAGCTAATGAACAAATGTCCAAGAAGGTGCTTAGCGTTCTGGTCTCATAAGGATTTGAGTTAATGAAAGGATGGAAATTATTAAGCGTCACAAAGAAGTCTCCAAGTAGGATAGATGGATTTTGTAGCATTCACAACAGTGGAGGCTGCTGAGGGGAGAACGGCTCATAATAACATCCGGAACGAAGCAAATGGAATGGCATCAAACACCTGGAAACCATGTGTTTGATGTATTTGAAACCATTCCACTGATTCTGCTCCAGTCATTACCACAAGCCCGTTCTCCCCAATTAAGTTCCCACCAACCTCCTGTGATTCACCACTGCAACTTAAAAGTGTAGGCAACGCTCTTCAGGTAAGGCTGCAGCCGTTTAGTCATGGTGTACTTCTAAACCAGTGACTTCAGATCCACAGTCATGGTGTACTTCTAAACCAGTGACTTCAGATCCACAGTCATGGTGTACTTCTAAACCAGTGACTTCAGATCCACAGTCATGGTGTACCTCTAGACCAGTGACTTCAGATCCACAGTCATGGTGTACTTCTAAACCAGTGACTTCAGATCCACAGTCATGGTGTACCTCTAGACCAGTGACTTCAGATCCACAGTCATGGTGTACTTCTAAACCAGTGACTTCAGATCCACAGTCATGGTGTACTTCTAGACCAGTGACTTCAGATCCACAGTCATGGTGTACCTCTAGACCAGTGACTTCAGATCCACAGTCATGGTGTACCTCTAGACCAGTGACTTCAGATCCACAGTCATGGTGTACTTCTAAACCAGTGACTTCAGATCCACAGTCATGGTGTACTTCTAGACCAGTGACTTCAGATCCACAGTCATGGTGTACCTCTAGACCAGTGACTTCAGATCCACAGTCATGGTGTACTTCTAGACCAGTGACTTCAGATCCACAGTCATGGTGTACTTCTAGACCAGTGACTTCAGATCCACAGTCATGGTGTACTTCTAAACCAGTGACTTCAGATCCACAGTCACGGTGTACTTCTAGACCAGTGACTTCAGATCCACAGTCATGGTGTACTTCTAGACCAGTGACTTCAGATCCACAGTCACGGTGTACTTCTAGACCAGTGACTTCAGATCCACAGTCACGGTGTACTTCTAAACCAGTGACTTCAGATCCACAGTCATGGTGTACCTCTAAACCAGTGACTTCAGATCCACAGGTCTTTGCCATGGTGGTGGAACGCCAGTCAGTTGCTGCTCCATTCTCTTGTCACCTCTTTGCCTCAATGAACTTCCAAAATGGTGCAGCGCCAAGATTAGCGAAAAGGTTTGATGCCAGCCCTCCACTCCGTTGTTGGTCTTCGCCAAGTCTTGCAGGACAGCATCATGACAGTTCTATTATTCTGAAAATTAGATTAGTAAGCATGGTTTTGGCGTTGGGCATGCTGTCATCAATAATATGAATAAGAATAATAAAGGCATTATTATGTTAAACAAGACATACCTATGGGAAACTTTGGCTTTCTTCCAATGTGTCTGACATTCTCCCCAACCCATGTTGACTGAAAGAATGTCAGGAGATTCTCCAGTTTATGTTCTGGGCGCTGAAAGAACATCAGCCGGTGGGAAAAATGTGAGTGCCTCAGTGTCATCGCCAGCCAGGGTTGTGCATCACCAATATTATAGTCTTGTGAATATCTCATGCATATTTTTTTGGGGGGGGGGGTGCAAACAATGGGAGCGATGGGAGGTGAAAATTATTTGAATGTGAGAGTGTCCAGCCAGGTCAGGGCAGCCTTTCACAACATTACAATGTCTGCCTTTCCCCCTACATTTTAAATCTAATATGGTATGTCCATTTAATATAGGAAATCTCTTGTGAATCTCACACATATTTTTTGATTGAAAATGGGAACAAATGGGAAAGAAGGACAAATACTGATTTCAAAACAATGAGACTAAATGAAACGACATAGGCCAAATGGATGTGGTGTTTCCTATATTCAATGGACATACCATATTAGACTTAAAATGGAGGGGGAAAGGCAGACATTTTATATAAACATTGGATTTCTGTGGTCCGGATTACCTAATAATTTTGGTTTTCCGTTGGTAGGCCCACCCATGCGTCTCTCCTCACTCGGAAAGCCTGCTCACTGAGTTCAATACCAAAGCAGATAATTGTGATTTGATTGAATTGATGTGAATAATGATAATGATAGTGAGAAGACATTTAGAAAAGCTATGAATGATAAAGAAAAGCTATGAATGATTTAATGAAAAGGAGCTAACAGAAGCATTATTTCACATTCTTTAATAAAATACTCAAACAGAAACAGGCAAAACAGCTTCACAGGTTCCCCGCCAAATAGGCCTACAAGGAAACTCAATGTATCTCGACAATGTTGAGTGCACAAGGGGGTCTGTGCGCTGCGTAGCACCTTCCACAAAAAGTTTTGCGAGATAAAAAGACACGAGGCCGGTCGTGCCTCTGTAACCAGGCTGGGGAGATAAGCATCAACAGTCTGCATACAGACTTCTGGTCTCTGGACCATGTCACCGGCTGCCATAAAGACCATCACTCAAACCTAATCACAGTGATTTACTGTGTCCCAAGTGGCACCCTAATCTCTACATAGGGCTTTGGTCAAAAGTAGTGCACTAGATGAAATATGGTGCCATTTAGGACGTACCTACTGTGTTATATTTCTATACGGAGATTTGAAAAAGAGGTCACGCAGCATTTACTTAACAGGAAGCTGACACACACTGCATTACACAAATGACACCCTATTGCCTTTACAGCTTTGACCGAGTATTAACAGGATATAGGGGGTAGGGTGCCATAAGGGCAGCAGGTTGAGAAGCTAAAGCTCTAACCTGCTTCAGTTCCATCCAGAAATCATCCTGCCGTTATCATCATGCAACAGCTCCAGTAAACCTCCTTCAGTTCCATCCAGAAATCATCCTGCCGTTATCATCATGCAACAGCTCCAGTAAACCTCCTTCAGTTCCATCCAAAAATCATCCTGCCGTTATCATCATGCAACAGCTCCAGTAAAATGCTGCTAGAATGTGAAACCGCTTGGTCACATTCTAGCCTGCATTTATTTACTAAATCCATTTTATCACATACAAATGCTACAAACAAAAAAAAACAGCAAACCATGGACTAAAATAGACACCAAAAAAGTCCATCATTGAAGCAAAACATTTACAGTACACTATTACCCTCAAAAGGATCCTGTGGTACCTCATGCGTAAGCAAACCACCTTTTAGCTTATTCAGGCCTACTGTATATGTGCATCCCTACAGGCTTGATTTAATGACTGTGTTTTGTTTCAATGTAAACAGTGGGCTGCCTGGCTCCAAGCAACTACTGGGTGTGGAGTTTGCCTGAGGCATCTGTCCCGACAACTAAAAATGAGAGCAAGACAGCTATTTATAACTAGCATAGGCTTACGTCGCAAACGGCACCCTAATTCCCTATGTAGTACACTACTTTTGGCCAGGGCTCTGATCAAAAGCAGTACACTACAAAGGGAATAGGGTGCTATTTGAGAAGCAGCCATAGAAAGTAGCAGCACTTTTACTGGCTGACGTCGTCCATTAGGCTGATTAATTCCAGAGGAAACGTCAGTGAGTGATGTTTAAGTGACGTTATAATAAACCCAACCTCCTTCCTCTTTCTGATTCCACTGAGTGCGTTTCATACACACGCACACGCATGCACACACACACACACACACACACACACACACACGCATGCACGCATGCACACGCACACGCATGCACACACACACACACACACGCGCACAAGCACACGCCATCAGTGCCCAAGCTCAAACTCCTCCTTTGTCTTTCCGATTCCACTGAGAGAGAGAGAAAATGAGTGTCACAAAGCCCCATGCATAATCCATGCAGACCACAGACAGAATACAATTCACAAGTCGCAGTATTCTCTTCCACTAGAGCCTGGACCTGCCTGTCAAATTATATAGATGACCTCAATGTCTTCTTCATGGGAAATGGAGGACCTCAATGTCTTCTTCATGGGATTTCTGATTTCAACTTCCACATACTCCAGCATCAAAATGGCTGTAGTTAGGAAGACGGTCATATTATCTATGTACATAACACACACTACAGGTCACACTCTAATACTTATTTTAAATTGGATGAGAGATACAGTTGAAGTCGGAAGTTTACATACACTTAGGTTGCATGACAAGTCATTTTTCCAACAATTGTTTTCAGACAGATTATTTCACTTAAAATTCACTGTATCAAAATTCCAGTGGGTCAAAAGTCTCCATACACTAAGTTGACTGTGCCTTTAAACAGCTCGGAAAATTCCAGAAAATGTCATGGCTTTAGAAGCTTCTGATAAACTAATTGACATCATTTGAGTCAATTGGAGGTGTACCTGTGGATGTATTCCAAGGCCTACCTTCAAACTCAGTGCCTCTTTGCTTGACATCATGGGAAAATCAGAAGAAATCAGCCAAGACCTCAGAAAAATAAATTGTTGAAGTCTGTGTTATCCTTGGGAGCAATTTCCAAACGCCTGAAGGTACCACGTTCATCTGTACAAACAATAGTACGCAAGTATAAAAACACCATGGGACCACGCAGCCGTCTTACCACTCAGGAAGGAGACGCATTCTGTCTCCTAGAGATGAACGTACTTTGGTGCGAAAAGTGAAAATCAATCCCAGAACAACAGCAAAGGACCTTGTGAAGATGCTGGAGGAAACAGGTACAAAAGTATCCAAAGTAAAACGAGTCCTATATCGACATAACCTGAAAGGCCGCTCAGCAAGGTAAAAGCCACTGCTCCAAAACCGACATAAAAAAGCCAGACTACGGTTTGCAACTGTACATGGGGACAAAGATTGTACTTTTTGGAGAAATGTCCTCTGGTCTGATGAAACAAAAATATAACTGTTTGGCCATAATGACCATCGTTATGTTTGGAGGAAAAAGGGGGAGGCTTGCAAGCCGAAGAACACCACCCCAATCGTGAAGCACGGGGTGGCAGCATCATGTTGTGGAGATGCTTTGCTGCAGGAGGGACTGGTGCACTTCACAAAATAGATGGCGTAATGAGGAGGGACAATTATGTGGATATATTGAAGCAACATCCGTCAGGAAGTTAAAGCTTGGTCGCAAATGGGTCTTCCAAATGGACAATGACCCCAAGCATACTTCCAAAGTTGTGGAAAAATGGCTTAAGGACAACAAAGTCAGGGTATTGGAGTGGCCATCACAATGCCCTGACCTCATCCTATAGAAAATTTGTGGGCAGAACTGAAAAAGCGTGTGCGAGCAAGGAGGCCTTCAAACCTGACTCAGTTACACCAGCTCTGTCAGGAGGAAATGGGCCAAAATTCACCCAACTTATTGTGGGAAGCTTGTGGAAGGCTACCCGAAACGTTTTACCCAAGTTAAACAATTTAAAAAGCAATGCTATCAACCACTAATTGAGTGTATGTAAACTTCTGACCCACTGGGAATGTGATGAAAGAAATAAAAGATGAAAGAAATAATTCTCTACTATTATTCTGACATTTCACATTCTTAAAATAAAGTGGTGATCCTAACTGACCTAAGACAGGGAATTGTTACTAGGATTAAATGTAGGGAATTGTGAAAAACTTAGTTTAAATGTATTTGGCTGAGGTGTATGTAAACTTCCGACTTCAACTGTAAATAGGTAATGTGGGATATGAAGTCAAGTCAAAAATATGTTTTTTACGTATCATTGCACATACTGTACAGTAAAGCACTGTACATGGCTCCAACACACAGGTGGTTCTATTATATACTATTTATTCTACTGCGTGACCAAGTCTCTACACCATTTATATTAGTAAATATAGTATATTATTACTATGCATACTACCTATTCTATTACTTGTTATTTTTGACTTGACTCTTTTTATTGATATTATTGTTATTGCTATTGTGCAGCATTCTTGAGGGAGTATTGTTGAGGGAGTGTTGTTGAGGGGGAGCTGTTGAGGGGGAGCTGTTGAGGGGGAGCTGTTGAGGGGGAGCTGTTGAGGGAGCACTGTTGAGGGAGCACTGTTGAGGGGGGGGGGCTGTTGAGGGAGTATTGTTGAGGGAGTATTGTTGAGGGAGCACTGTTGAGGGAGCACTGTTGAGGGAGCACTGTTGAGGGAGCACTGTTGAGGGAGCACTGTTGAGGGAGCACTGTTGAGGGAACACTGTTGAGGGAACACTGTTGAGGGAACACTGTTGAGGGAACACTGTTGAGGGAACACTGTTGAGGGAACACTGTTGAGGGAACAAGCGCACAAGCATTTCTCTGCACCTTTTATACCTGCTGTAAACTGTGTATGTGATTAATACAATTTGATACTTTAGTCCAAGCCCCAGGTCTGTCTCGATATTCTGTTTAAGTGACTGCGATGATGCGATTTCCGTCCTCGCACACAATGTGTCACCACCACACTCTACCACAGCCAGAAGAAACACGAGCACTACATTACAGCACGTAACCCAACCCTCCTTTGACACTCAGCCAGCCACAGCCATAGTCAGCCAGCGTCCCAAGTGGCACCCCATCTACTATAAAAAGTGTACTACCTTTGACCAGAGTCCTATGAACCCTGGTCTAAAAGTAGTGCCCTATATAGGGAACAGGGTGCCATTTGAGATTCAGGAGGTGTTAAGCACCAGGAAGAGGGGAGCATTACATCAACACTAACACATGCATGACTCCCCCTCAGCAACACATAAACACAGCCTTCCATTCATTCAGTATGGGCAGGTCCTTTAAAAAGGAATACTTCAGGATTTTAGCAATGAAGACCTTTATCTACTTCCTCTGAGTCAGCTGAACTCAGATGAACCCGTGATCGGGAGTCCCATAGGGCAGCGCCCAATTGGCCCAACGTCATACTGGTTAGCGGAGGGTTTGGACATCATTGTAAATAAGAATTTGTTCTTAACTGACTTGCCTAGTTAAATTTTTATCAAACGTAAAAATCCCAAAGTATCCCTTCAAGACTACAGCCAAGTGTACTCTACCCTGAAAAGGAGACACATTTCCAACAGCAAGCATTAAAATGAATACAGTAAACAGTTTATATGCACCCAGGCTGGCTGGGTCTCGGTCTCTCAGTCTCTCTCATTAAAAGGGCCCATTATGCTGAGCTGTTGATGCTAGAGGTCGACCGAATGGCCGATTAATTAGGGCCGATTTCAAGTTTTCATAACAATCGGAATTGTATTTTTGGGTGTCGATTTCCGATTTAAAAAAAAATAATTATACCTTTATTTAACTAACTGTTTCATTATTTATTTGAGGCTAAATTGATTTTATTGATATATATTATATTAAGTTAAAATAAGTGTTAATTCAGTATTGTTGTAATTATCATTATTACAAATAAATAAATAAATAAAAATCTGCCGATTAAATCGGTATCGGCTTTTTTGGTCCTCCAATAATCGGTATCGGCGTTGAAAAATCAGTCGGTCGACCTCTAGTTGATGCACACAGAGACAAACTAAGCGGGGTGAGAAGCTAGTCAGGGGGAGAATCCCTTAGTTGTTTAAAACCGGGTTTGCTGTTCACTTGCTCTATATAAGATGGAAAGGAGTTCCATGCACTCATGGCTCTGTATAATACTGCACGTTTCCTTGAATTTGTTCTGGACCTGGGAACTGTGAAAAGACCCCTGGTGGCATGTCTGGTGGGGTAAGTGTATGTGTCACTGCTGTGTGTAAGTTGACTATACAAACCATTTTATAAAAACAAGAAGTGACGCAGTCAGTCTTTCCTCAACTCTTAGCCAAGAGAGACTGGTATTAATATTAGCCCTCTGATTACAATGACTTGCTGCTCTGTTCTGGGCCAGCTGCAGCTTAACTAGGTCTTTCTTTGAAGCGTTTGACCATATGACTGAACAATAATCAAGATAAGTTCAAACTAGAGCCTGCAGGACTTGCTTTGTGGAGTGTGGCGTCAAAAAAGCAGAGCATCTCTTTATTACAGACCGACCTCTCCCCATCTTTACAACCATTGAATCTATATGTTTGACAATGACAGTTTACAATCAAAGGTAACATCAAGTCAGTTAGTCTCCTCAGCTTGATCAACAGCCACACCATTCATTACTAGATTCAGCTGAGTCTAGAACTTAGGGAATGATTGTACCAAATACAATGCTCTTAGTTTTAGAGATGTTCAGGACCAGTTTATTACTGGCCACCCATTACAAAACAGACTGCAACTCTTTGTTAAGATCTTCAGTGACTTCTTTAGTTCTTTGGTTGCTGATGTGTATATGGTTGAATCATCAGCATACATGGACACACATGCTTTGTTTAATGCCCGTGGCCAAATACAATGCTCTTAGTTTTAGAGATGTTCAGGACCAGTTTATTACTGGCCACCCATTACAAAACAGACTGCAACTCTTTGTTAAGATCTTCAGTGACTTCTTTAGTTCTTTGGTTGCTGATGTGTATATGGTTGAATCATCAGCATACATGGACACACATTCTTTGTTTAATGCCCGTGGCAGGTCATTGGTAAAAATAGAAAAGAGTAGGGGGCCTAGAGATCTGCCCTGCGGTACACCACATTTGCCATGTTTGACGTTCGAGAAGCTTCCATTAAAGAAAACCTTCTGAGTTCTATTAGAATCCACAATTTGGCAGAGGTTTGAAAGCCATATCACATATGTTTTCTCAACAAAATGTTATGGTCAATAATATTAAAGGCTCCACTGGAATCTTATTATCAATTTCAGTGCAGTACATGTCGAGTTCCCTTCTCTATAAACATTTCCAACAGTTTGCTAAGAACTGGCAGCAAGCTGATAGGTCTGCTGTTTGAACCAGTAAAGATTGCTTTACCACTCTTGGGTAGCGGAATGACTTTGGCTTCCCTCCAGGCCTGAGGACAAATACTTTCTTCTAGGCTCAGATTAAAGACATGGCAGATAGATGGAAAGCTATTGAGGATGGTAGCTGACTCTATAGCCAATCCTATGTTGTCAATGCCAGGAAGTTTGTTATTATTGATCAATAACAATACATTTTCCACCTCTCCCACACTAACTTTACAAAATTCAAACTTGCAATGCCTTTCTTTTATTATTATTATTTTTTATGCATGAATACAATTGCTCACTGTTCGCTGTGGGCATTTCATGCCTAAGTTTGCCTACTTTGCCAATGAAGTAATCATTAAAATAATTGGCAACATCAAATGGTTGGGATGAATAAGCCATCTGATTTGATGAAAAATGGAGTTGAATTTGTCCATCTGCCCATAATTTAAAGTCCTCCAAAGTCTTTTTCCATCATTCTTTATATCATTAATCTTGGCTTCATAATAGTTTCTTCTTTTTTTTAGGTTCAGTCACATACATTTCTCAATTTGCAGTAAGTTAGCCAGACAGATGTGTAGACAGACTTATTAGCCACTCCTTTGCCCCATCTCTTTCAACCATTCAGTTTTTCAATTTCTCATAAATCCATTGAGACAGTCGGTTTCAATTATCAATCATTGGAATGGAGCGATTTCATAAATTCATCAAGTGCAGCGTCTGGATGCTTCTTATTAATCACATCAGACCAACAAATATTTTTAACATCATCCACATAAGAGTCACAGCAAAATATTTAGTATGATCTGTTATATACCATTTTAGCTTTTGCAACTTTGGCTGTCCTGGATATAGCCACTATATTGTGATCACTGCATCCAATGGGTGCAGATACAGCTTTAGAACAAAGCTTCTTCCCCCAAGCCATAAGACTCCTGAACATTTAATCAAATGGCTACCCAGACTATTTGCACCCCCCCCCCCCCTCTTTTACACCGCTTCTACGCTCTGTTGTTATCATCTATGCATAGTCACTTTAATAACTCTACCTACATGTACACTACTGTTCAAAAGTTTGGGGTCACTTAGAAATGTCCTTGTTTTTGAAGGAAAAGCTAATTTTTTGTCCGTTAAAATAACATAACATTTATCAGAAATGCAGTGTAGACATTGTTAATGTTGTAAAAGACTATTGTAGCTGGAAATGTCAGATTTTTTATGAAATATCTACATAGGTGTACAGAGGCCCATTATCAGCAACCATCACTCCTATGTTCCAATGGCACGTTGCGTTAGCTAATCCAAGTTTATCATTTTAAAAGGCTAATTGATCATCAGGAAACCTTTTTTCAATTTTGTTAGCACAGCTGAAAACTGTTGTTCTGATTAAAGAAGCAATAAAACTGTCCTTCTTTAGACTAGTTGAGTAACTGGAGCATCAGCATTTGTAGGTTCGATTACAGGCTCAAAATAGCCAGAAACAAATAACTTTCTTCTGAAACTCGTTAGACTATTCTTGTTCTGAGAAATGAAGGCTATTCCATGTGATAAATTGCCAAGACACTGAATATCTCGTACACCGCTGTGTCCTACTCCCTTTACAGAACAGCACAAACTGTCTCTAACCAGAATAGAAAGATTGGGAGGCCTCAGTGCACAACTGAGCAAGAGGACAAGTACATTAGTGTGTCTAGTTTGGGAAACAGACGCCTCACAAGTCCTCAACTGGCAGCTTCATTAAATAGTAGCCGCAAAACACCAGTCTCAACGTCAGCAGTGAAGAGGCGACTCCGGGATGCTGGCCTTTAGGCAGCGTTTTCCTGGTATCCGCAAACCCAAATTCGTCAGTTGGACTGCCAGATGGTGAAGCGTGATACAGCACTCCAGAGAAAGCGTTTCTACTGCTCCAGAGTCCAATGGCGGCAAGCTTTACACCACTCCAGCGGGCACTTGGCATTGTACATGGTGATCTTAGGCTTGTGTGCAGCTGCTCGGCCATGGAAACCCATTTCATGAAGCTCCCAACGAAGAGTTATTGTGCTGACGTTGCTTGCAGAGGAAGTTGCAACCAAGAACAGACGATTTTTACATGCTACACGCTTCAACACTCGGCAGTCCCGTTCTGTGAGGTTGTGTGGCCTACCACTTCTTGGCTGAGCCATTGTTGCTCCTAGACATTTTCACTATACAATAACAGCACTTGACGGTGGCACATTGAAAGTCACTGAGCTTGCTCTGTGCTCGATTTTATACACCTGTCAGCAACGGGTTTGGCTGAAATAGCCGAATCCACTAATTTGACGGGGTGTCCACATACTTTTGTATATATAGTGTATATTAATATGGGCTATTTTCAGCCCTTTCCTGGGTGGACATAGGAAAGAGATGGACATAATATGGAAAAGAACAAACAAAGTGAGAAAAAAAATCTATTCAGCAGTACATTAATCTGTTGTCCTCAGACTCTATCCTGGTCTAATGTGGAGATTCTGCAATTCTGTCCACAACCATGTTGTTCTGCCTTATTTGTCCCTCGAGATAATCTGAATTCTCAGTCATTGTCATCATGGACTCAGATACAGAACTGATGACTTAGAGATTTCTATCATCTTGCCATTTTCCTCATTAATTTATTTATTTAACTCGGCAAGTCAGTTAAGAACAAATTCTTATTTACAATGACGGCCAAACCCTCCCCTAACCCAGACGATGCTGGGTCAATTGTGCACCGCCCTATGGGACTCCCGATCACGGCCGGTTGTGATACAGCTCGGGATTGAACCAGGGTCTGTAGTGATGCCTCTACCATTGAAATGCAGTGCCTTGGACCGCTGTGCCACTCTGGAGGCCAAATTGAGCTGACCCTAGGAGAACTGCAAACAGTTATTCAGGTCCTGGACCTCTCTGGTCAGGTCGTCCATTCTTTTAATATACTGAACAAAATAAGCGCATCATGGAACAATTTCAAAGATTTTACTGAGTTACTGTTCATATAAAGAAATTAGTCAATTTAAATTAATAAATTAGGCCCTAATCTATGGATTTCACATGACTGGGCAGGGTCACAACTATGGGTGGGCTTGGGAGGGCATATGCCCACCCACTTGGCAGCCAGGCTTCCCCACTAGGGAGCCAAGCCCAGCCAATCATAATGAGTTTTTCCCCACAAAAGGGCTTTAGAAATACTCCTTAGCACACCCTCACCCTACCCAGACGATCCCGCACGTGAAGAAGCCAGATGTGGAGGTCCTGGGCTGGTGTGGTTATTTACACATGGTCTGCGGTTGTGAGGCTGGTGGGACGAACTGACAAATCCTCTAAAACGAAATTGAACATTTATTTCTCTGGCAACAGCTCTGGTAGACATTTCTGCAGTCAGCATGCCAATTGCACACTCCCTAAAAACTTGAGACATCTGTGGCATTGTGTGACAAAACTGCACCTGTGTAATGATCACACTGTTTAATCAGATTCTTGATATGTCACACCTGTCAGGTGGGGGGATTGTCTTGGCAAAGAAGAAATGCTCACTAACAGGGATTTAAACGAATTTGTGCACAACATTTGAGAGAAATAAGCTTTTTGTGCATATGGAACATTTCTGGGATCTTCAATTTCAGCTCATGAAACCAACACTTTACATGTTGTGTTTATATTTGTGTTCAATATATATAATCCGAATTCATAATTTCTCTTTCACACACATGCATATGCTACAGAAATGGTTCAGTTCTGGCCTAAAATAAATGTGTCCATATGGGCAGAATATTAGAATATCCACTAGATGTCAACAGTCTTCAGAAATTGTTTCAGGCTCGTATTCTGAAAAATGAGGGAGTAAGACCAGTCTGAATGAGTGGACCCTGCCGTGTCACAGAGCTTTTTCATGTGTGCGACCAGAGAGAGTGCCTTTTATATTGACGACGTTATTGTCCGGTTGAAATATTATAGATTATTGAGGCTAAAAACAACCTGAGGATTGAATATAAACTTCATTTGACATGTTTCTATGAACTTTATGGATACAATTTGGATTTTTTTGTCTGCCTGTTGTGACTGCGATTGAACCTGTGGATTACTGAAGACGCGCGAACAAAACGGAGGTTTTCGGATATAAAGAGAGACTTTATCGAACAAAAGGAACATTTATTGAATAAATGAATGTCTTCTGAGTGCAAACATATGAAGATCATCAAAGGTAAGTGATTAATTTGATCTATTCCTGACTTGTGTAACTCTTCTACTTGGCTGTTTACTGTTTGTAATGATTTGTCTGCTGGGCTATGTTCTCAAATAATTGTAAGGTATGCTTTTGCCGTAAAGCCTTTTTGAAATCTGACACCGTGGTTGGATTCACAAGAAGTTAATCTTTAAACCAATATAAAATAGTTGTATATTTTCTGAATTTTTATAATGAGTATTTCTGTATTTGAATTTGGCACAGGTGGTACGCTAGCATTCCACATACCCTAGAGAGGTTAATAAACAAATTAGACACATTTGGGCAGTCTTGATACAACATTGTGAACAGAAATACAATGGTTCATTGGATCAGTCTAAAACTTTGCACATACACTGCTGCCATCTAGTGGCCAAAATCTAAATTCCACCTGGGCTGGAATAATACATTATGGCCTTTCTCTTACACTTCAAAGATGGTACAAAAAAAACACACAAAAAAATATTTGTATTATTATTTACCAGATCTAATGTGTTATATTCTACTACATTCCTTTCACATTTCCACAACTTCAAAGTGTTTCCTTTCAAATGGTACTTAGAAAATACATATATTGCTTCAGGACCTGAGCTACAAGCAGTTAGATTTGTCATTTTAGGTGAAAATTGGAGAAAAAAAAAGGGGCCGATCCACAATAAGTGAATTCAGCGATCGTTTGGCAAGACAGGGAGGGAGGGGAGTGAATAAGAAATAATAATGAATATTCCCGATCATACTTCATCCAGCTTGCCTGTTGCTGTCTGGGACCCATCAAATAGCTACTGTGTTCTGTTGTGGAGCCCTGGGTTACGCCCCAAATGGTGCCTTATTCCCTATATAGTGACTACTTTCGACCAGGAACCATATCGCACCGGTATAAAGTAGTGCACTATATAAAGAATAGGGTGTCATTTTGGACACAGATGGCCTGGTCTGCTTTGGTCTCTTGACAGCAGGAAGGGGGGAGCCATCAAAGCCCTTATCTCCTTCGTTCTGTTTAGACAGCTTGTGTTCAGCATGGCTCAGGCATACACAATGACAATGCAAGAGCTAGATGGCGAGGGACAATAGTGTGGAGAGAGTGTAGTGTGTACAGTAGGTTTCCACATTAAAGAGCTTGTGATTGTATCCATGTACAAGTGTTATATGAGCACTTCAATGCTTTACTATACTGGTTTGGACACACACACACACCTCCCTCTCCCTCTCCCTCTCAACATGAAAGACAAAAAGGATAAAACAGGGAAAGAGCTTCATTAAAAGTGCCGGGTATTAAAAACCAACTGAGCCAAATGGCAAACTACTCCCTACATAGTGCACTACTTTTGACTAGGGACCATAGGGCTCTGGTCAAAGGTAGGGCACTATATAGGAAATAATAGGTTGCCATTTGGGACTCTGACATTAACACCATGTCAGATGAAAATCCAAAGCTATTCTGGCTGTGTGGTGGAGCCCATTCCTCCAATCCATTCCTACTGGAGGTTCAACTCTGGTCACCCTGCTGAAGTGGAGAAATTAATGCAGAGACTGGAGAAAAGATGACCTCCTTGATGATAAATTAGGGAAGTCCACTACACAAGCAAATAAAAAGCCAAAAGACAACCTCTTCAAAAGCTGTGCAAAGGGTCATGGGGAGCCATTCAGCTGAATAAACTATCTGCATGGGAATCCACAGTTGGTTTTGTGACTATTTTCTGGTGAATCATCTTAGTTTTCAGATGTTTTTTTTACTAAAGTCATCAACTCTCGCTCGACTCCCTCGCCTATCGTTGAACCTGCATACCCAGTGGGGCCTCTCTGCTGTAAGCTCCTAGGTCCTTTGAGACAGTCCGGGGGTGGTACAGCCTTGGACCAGTCTCTCTCCACAGAGCTGCAGTCTAAACTGTCCTGGCTGGCTGACAGCTTGGGTCGATCCCTGGAAGCCGTTGGAAGTCTCTCAGGTCTGAGGCCTGCATCCCAAATGAAACCCTATTCCTTTAAAAGTGCACAAATCTTTACCAGCACCTATAAAGGGAATAGGGTCCCATTTGGGAAGCATCTCTAAAAATATTGAGCCCGGGACCCAGCCAGGGATGTTCTTAGGGCAGCTGACAGCAGTATTGTTTGACCAGAGCTAATTGTCTTCCAGACTTTGTTCATGGCGTCTAGGGTGAAATTGCCCCTAGGCGCTCATTATGGATCAGTTTTGCATTTCCAATTAAGGTTAGGATTGTGGAGGTGAAGCTGATCTTAGATCTGTACCTAGGAGAAAATTCACAACAGAACATTCATCAACGGTGCTGGGAGGAGGCGGTTTGCATCTTTGTAGATGGAGGGAGGTTTCAAAACATGTTGAGGAAATAGTAGTGTTTGAGTAGCTATGTTTGTGTCCAAGTCACATGTCCAATGGAACAGAACAGGGACGACAGCCTGGCTAAAGTAGAAGGATATCAAAGTCTTTCTAACACAGGATACTTTCTGTTGATCTAAAAGTGGACTAACTCTAAAAAACTGCTGCAGTTTTAAACTATATAAAAGACAGGAACGGTACAGAATGTCACAGCACCAGACAGTGCATCTAAATTTGAGGACTTTAAGATGCAAAACCCTTTCAAATTGATGACTTTTAAGATGAGAAATGAGAAATTAAGGGAGAGAGTCAGAAAGAATGTTATGAGGGATGAGTTAGACCTACTTTAAAAATCCTGCCCTGAATTTATCTACCTCTCATTAATATCTAATGGTGGCCCTACTACCGTGCAGGCAGCACTCTCCTCTCCTCTGTGCTCCATCCAGATACCCAAGCCATCTTCTTCTTTAATTCATGCTCCCTGATGTTTCCCATTACTGTCTCGGTGTCTAGGCTAAGGTATTACTTCCTATTGCTCTCTGCAGCCTGATCTAGGATCAGCTCCTCCCTGTCCATAATAAAATCAGATTCATTAAGATCTAAAAGGCTAAACTGATCCTAAATCAGCACATGAACTCCAGGCTGGGTTCATATACAGCAGTGGGTTGAGGTAAAGCTGGGGAGGATATGTACTGGATGTGAAGGAGAATGTGCCAGCTAGCCAGCAGGACTGATAGACGGTGATGAGAAAAAATAAATCGGATGCTCTGCTTGATAGACCAGGAACTAACTGCCTTTTCTGGGGAGAGAGCGGGGCTGCATTCAAAATTGCACCATATTCCCTTTATAGTGCACTACTTTTGACCAGGGCCCATAGGGATCTTGTCAGAAGTAGTGCACTGGATAGGGAATTGGGTACCATTTGGAAAACAATAAGGTATTGAACTGCAGTAATCTCTGATAGATGTTAAAGAACCTTCCAGAACATTTTGGGGTGCACTGGACAGGACAAATTACAAGGGAATGTTACTGTGTAGATAGACATTTTCAAGAAGTTTCAGAAAGTTTCAGTTTCCTACTACAATTGGCTGATGTAACCCAACCTGTGCTAAATAATTTTTTTAACAGCCTCTAATGGTGAGGTAACATCTCGATCATGTTTTCACAATGGTAACAGAACATCACCTCAGTCAGGAGGATGTAAAATACAATTTCCACCAAGTAAGGAGTTTAAAAAAAGCTTTTGTGAACAATAGATGGCCAAAAAGAAGGTTGAGTACATAACATTTCAGACATTGTGTGGAAAGCTACTGCCTAAGGTCAGGATGAGGCAGCGTCCAGAGAGGATGACAGAATGGGGAGACCCATACATCACTACACCACCACCCTCCTCCTCCTCCTCCTCTTCTCTGGAACTCTCCCTTCCCTTACGTCTACATCCCAAAAGGCACCCTATTCCCTATATATAGAGCACTGCTTTTGACCAGGGCCATAGAGCTCTGGTCAAAAGTAGTGCACTATATAGGGAATAAGGTGCCATTTGGGACGTATACTAGAACAGAAAAAGTGAGGGGAGAAAGTCAAGTTTCACTAGATGATACTGCCTTGCTGTCCATCTTTGACATTCAGATAGAAAATGACTACCTTCCACAAAACAAAGGACATCACTTTCACTATTACTTGTCTTTCATTTGCAAACAGTATTGAGGATTGAATGGGTCTCTATCCTGAATCGCAACGTCCATCCAATGGCAAGACAAAGGAGGAGACATTCTGCTGAATGAGGAACTGGTTAAGGCTCATTGAAGCCCGTGATGGAAGGGATCCTTCCTGAAGAAGCCTGTTGCTAGGATACAGCCTGCATGCCTTGCCATAGCAAAGAGGAGGTTGATGTGCTGCTGAGCGGAGGCCATGTTTTTACAATCATCGGCCTCATTGAATTGGCTGCAACATGCTATCACTAACGGATTACATAGCCTATAAAAAGTGTCTGCTCGGCCACCATGCAGTCAGCCACATCCACAGTGGCTTTTCATCTTAACAATTACGGCCTTCAAGGACTGCCTCTCTGAAGCAAGAGAACCTCTGTCTCTACTCTAAATTTCTCGTTGCCAGAGGGCAAAACCATCACAACTCTGAAGGCAACAACATCAGGCTCAAAGGCCCACATTAAATCCAAAATAGGATTATTGATAGTTGTTGATTAAAAAAAAATGTTAACACTTTTATTGACAACATCTCACTTCGGTCTCTACTTTCTCATTAGCAAAAGGACCTTATCCATAGAGCCCTGTTTAAAGACAGGCTTTAGACTGACTTTGTTCAGACAAGAAAAATCAACGGAGGAATGCAACCCCCCCACTGACAGACAAACTAGGGCTGTCCCTTACAACAACAAAAAGTATTGGTCGACCGAGAGTCGCCTTTCCTTTTGACCAATTGTTAGGTAAAAACAGATGAATCGTGTATTTTTCCATATACAGTGCATTCGCAAATGATTTAGACCCCTTTACTTTTTTAAAATTATTTTTTTCCCTTTATTCTAAACTTTCTGAATTAAATAGTTTTTTTTTTTACCCTCCTCAATCTACACACAATAACCCATAATTACAAAGCAAAAACGTTTTTGTAGAATTCTTTGCAAATGTATAAAAATTACAAAACTGAAATAACACATTTACATACAGTTGCAAGAAAAAGTGTGAACCCTTTGGAATTACCTGGATTTCTACATACATTTGTAAAACAATGTGATCTGAACTTACTCCAAGTCACAACAATGGACCAACACAGTGTGCTTAAACTAATAACACACAAGTTATTGTATTTTTATTGTCTATATTGAATACTTAATTGAAACATTCACAGTGTAGGTTGGAAAAGTATGTGAACCCCTAGGCTAATGACTTTTTCAAAAGCTAATTGAAGTCAGGATTTAGCTAACCTGGAGTCTAATCAATTGGAGGAGATTGGAGATGTTGGTTAGAGCTGCCCTGCAATATAACAAAAAAACACTCACAAAATGTGAGTTTGCTATTCACATGAAGAATTGCCTGATATGAACCATACCTTGAACAAAGATATCTCAGAAGACTTAAGAATTGACATGCATTAAGCTGGAAAGGGTTACAAAAGTATCTCTAAAAGCCTTGATGTTCATCAGTCCACAGTAAGACAAATTGTCTATAAATAGAGAAAGTTCAGCACTGTTGCTACTCTCTCTAGGAGTGGCCGTCCTGCAAAGATGACTGCAAGAGCACAGCACAGAATGCTCAGTGAGGTTAAGAAGAATCCCAGAATATCAGCTAAAGACTTACAGAAATCTCTGGAACATGCTAACATCTCTGTTGACGAGTCTACGATACGTAAAACACTAAACAAGAATGGACATCGAGGAAAAAGCTACTACTGTCCAAAAAAAAAATTGATGCAGGTCTGAAGTTCGCAAAAGAGCACCTGGATGTTTCACATCACTGCTGGCAAAATATTCTGTGGACAGATGAAATTCGGGTTGAGTTGTTTGGAAGGAACACACAAAACTATGTGTGGAGAAAAAAAAGGCACAGCACACCAACATCAAAACCTCATCTCAACTGTAAAATATGGTGGAGGGAGCATCATGGTTTGGGGCTGCTTTGCTGCCTCAGGGCCTGGACAGATTGCTATCTTCGATGGAAAAAATGAATTCCCATGTTTATCAGACATTTTGCAGGAGAATGTAAGGCTCTCTCCACCAATTGATGCTCAACAGAAGTTGGGTGACGCAACAGGACAACGACCCAAAACACAGAAGTAAATCAACGGCTTAGGAATGGATTTCAAGAAGAAAATACGCATTCTGGAGTGGCCAAGTCAGAGTCCTGACCTTAACCCGATTGAGATGCTGTGGCATGACCTCGAGAGCGGTTCACCCCAGACATCACGAGAGCATTGTTGAACTGAAACAGCTTTGTAAAGAGGAATGGTCCAAAATTCCTCCTGACCGTTGTGAAGGTCTGATACGCAACTATAGAAAACGTTTGGTTGAGGTTATTGCCGCCAAAGGAGGGTCAACCAGTTATTAAAGGGTTCAAATACTTTTTCCACCCTGCACTGTGAATGTTTACACGGTGTGTTCAATAAATGACATGAAAACATATACAGTGCCTTGCAAAAGTATTCGGCCCCCTTGAACTTTGCGACCTTTTGCCACATTTCAGGCTTCAAACATAAAGATATAAAACTGTATTTTTTTGTGAAGAATCAACAACAAGTGGGACACAATCATGAAGTGGAACGACATTTATTGGATATTTCAAACTTTTTTAACAAATCAAAAACTGAAAAATTGGGCGTGCAAAATTATTCAGCCCCCTTAAGTTAATACTTTGTAGCGCCACCTTTTGCTGCGATTACAGCTGTAAGTCGCTTGGGGTATGTCTCTATCAGTTTTGCACATCGAGAGACTGAAATGTTTTCCCATTCCTCCTTGCAAAACAGCTCAAGCTCAGCGAGGTTGGATGGAGAGCATTTGTGAACAGCAGTTTTCAGTTCTTTCCACAGATTCTCGATTGGATTCAGGTCTGGACTTTGACTTGGCCATTCTAACACCTGGATATGTTTATTTTTGAACCATTCCATTGTAGATTTTGCTTTATGTTTTGGATCATTGTCTTGTTGGAAGACAAATCTCCGTCCCAGTCTCAGGTCTTTTGCAGACGCCATCAGGTTTTCTTCCAGAATGGTCCTGTGTTTGGCTCCATCCATCTTCCCATCAATTTTAACCATCTTCCCTGTCCCTGCTGAAGAAACGCAGGCCCAAACCATGATGCTGCCACCACCATGTTTGACAGTGGGGATGGTGTGTTCAGTGTGATGAGCTGTGTTGCTTTTACGCCAAACATAACGTTTTGCATTGTTGCCAAAAAGTTCAATTTTGGTTTCATCTGACCAGAGCACCTTCTTCCACATGTTTGGTGTGTCTCCCAGGTGGCTTGTGGCAAACTTTAAACACTTTTTATGGATATCTTTAAGAAATGGCTTTCTTCTTGCCACTCTTTCCCTTAAAGGCCAGATTTGTGCAATATACGACTGATTGTTGTCCTATGGACAGAGTCTCCCACCTCAGCTGTAGATCTCTGCAGTTCATCCAGAGTGATCATGGGCCTCTTGGCTGCATCTCTGATCAGTCTTGTCCTTGTATGAGCTGAAAGTTTAGAGGGACGGCCAGGTCTTGGTAGATTTGCAGTGGTCTGATACTCCTTCCATTTCAATATTATCGCTTGCACAGTGCTCCTTGGGATGTTTAAAGCTTGGGAAATCTTTTTGTATCCAAATCCGGCTTTAAACTTCTTCACAACAGTATCTCGGACCTGCCTGGTGTGTTCCTTGTTCTTCATGATGCTCTCTGCGCTTTTAACAGTCTCAGAAGTCCGTCACAGTGCAGGTGCATTTATACAGAGACTTGATTACACACAGGTGGATTGTATTTATCATCATTAGTCATTTAGGTCAACATTGGATCATTCAGAGATCCTCACTGAACTTCTGGAGAGAGTTTGCTGCACTGAAAGTAAAGGGGCTGAATAATTTTGCACGCCCAATTTTTCAGTTTTTGATTTGTTAAAAAAGTTTGAAATATCCAATAAGTGTCGTTCCACTTCATGATTGTGTCCCACTTGTTGTTGAGTGGGTCTGAATACTTGAGCAAATTATGTATTTCTGTTTTTGCTTTATGATTATGGGGTATTGTGTGTAGATTGAAGAGGATGTTGTTTTTAAATCCATTTTAGAATAAGGCTGTAAAGTAACAAAATGTGTAAAAAGTCTGAATACATTCCGAATGCACTTTATTGACACACCCTATGTGTTTTTAAAAAAAATCAACTAACTATACTGAACTTGTCTGATGCTTTAAGCACACTGTTTGAGGAAATAATTTAAGACACAAATGACTCGAGGGAACCTGAGCTCAAGATAACCTGTTCCCGACCATCCTCCTGGTGCTGTTCGCCTTCACAGATTCTGCCATTACCCTTCTGAAGTTGCCGGTAATAAGCTACGGTCGTCAACCTTTTCCATTTGGAGTGCCAATTTATCTTACCATTTCTACCAATCTGCATGCCAGTTATGATTTTCATATTACAAATAACTGTCCCACAAATATGTGTATCTCAAAATACTTGTCTGTGACTAATCTAAATGAAAACTATACAAATCTAAAAGTAACTATGCGTCGCCTACGCGTAGCCTATCTGCAACAAACTTGAAACATTGTATCAACTATCAACTGGGTCGGCAGAAACTCTTGCTAGCAAACTTGCAACATTGTATAAAATATTCTGGGCCCTCAGAGTTTCCTGAGCCAGTGAGCCCTGGACAGACATAGCTGTAGGCTATTTAGGCAATGGATAAGAAGTAATCAGCTATTTTATGACGTTTCTACCGGATCAGAGCATTACAATTTCTCCTTTCATGCCGAGTGGTTATTGAAAGGGAGAGAGCTGAAAATATTGTTCAAATACTTTGAGGAACTTCTGTCATTCTCAATTGATTCTAAGACCAGATTTTGTTTACTTGCTATTTGAGGTGAAGCAAGACAGATTTGAGAAGCTCCACAGCTCATTAGTGGTGGTGAGTTAAGACAATCAGAAATACAATCAGACATCCCAAAATGGGCACATTTATAGGTATACATTTGCGATCAGGCCAGGTAGACTAATCCTACATGCATAATCAGGTGCACGTCCTTACTCAACATCAAAAGGAGCATTTTAGACAAAAGACAATGAATAAATTGACAAAACTCGTAAAATGGGATGAAATAAACAGAAACTTGTTTCTCAAAAGTGTAGCATGGGTTGTGAGTTCTGTAAACAACGTGTCCACTCCGACCATGAGAGCGGTAAACCACTGTAAAAATAATAAATAATTTTATATTGAATGCATTAACAGAATTTAGCCTAACCAAACAAACATTTCAGATGAGAAATGATGGGAATTAACAGTAAATGTAGGCTACTACTGGTGATATATGTAATGGGGAATTGATAGACACAGCAAATCATGCACACAATGAAGTTATGAAACAATGAATAAGCACAAAATGGCGGGAAAGTGCGCATTCTGGAGAGAGACGTGCCTTGTGCATCTGAGCCACACTCCCCTTATTCTTGGACCGTGGCACCTCGTTGCCTCCTCAATGGATGAGTCCACTAAGACAGGCACAAACCAGACAGATGCTGCTCGACTAAAAAATATCTTGGTTGACCAAGAGCCTATCGACCAATCAAACGAACAGTCAACTAAATGGGGTCAGCCCTAAGACACACATGCTCACACACACACACGCCAAACACACTCACGCACACCTCTGTAGTCTCTGCCACTCAGAAAGTGTCACCTTTTAGTTCGGTGGCAGATTGCACTTCACTTTCCCTCTTTTCACGTACTCTATTTCCCAGGTTTCGTTCCAGAGACCTTGCCCCTGGCCAAAGACTTATCAGATCCAGCCTGCCCCTACACCCTACAGGCTGCAGTCACAGAAACCCCAATCCACATGAGAGGGTGCGTCTCACTCCCAATAATGTCTCCTGTGCACTTGTTTGCTACTACCACAAATCTAAAAGCATTGGAGATCTGCTAGGCATCTGCTAGGAATAAATAACAAAAATGTGCTTAGTCAGTCTAGTCCAAGTCTGTGTCCCAAACGGCACCCTATTATAAAGATCTAATTTAACTGTACTGTATATAAGAACATAAATATGTATATATGAAGTGAGTAAAAAAGTATTTTTGTTGTTCTTGTCGATTACTGCTCTGTAATTTGTCATGTATTTGTATGTTTTGTGTGGACCCCAGGAAGAGTAGCTGCTGCATGTGCTGTAGCTAAAAGGGGATCCTAATAAACTAAACCCTATTCCCTACATAGTGCACTACCTGGTTAAAAGTAGTGCACTCTATTAGGTAATATGGGTGCCATTTGGAACATTGCCCAAGCCAGTGTTCTTAACCCATTAATCCCCATTGGCCCAGTGCAGCACAACATCTTCCCTCAGTGTGCCATCAACATCTCTATTACCCAGCAGCCAACAGTTGCACTCAGATGATTCAATCTCCCATGAACACTAAGTGCACTCTTAGTGCCATACATTAGTCTTAGACACTCAATTATTTATCTCAAGCGTAGGAGACCACTATTCACTGCTCAATGTACATATACACTCATCATAAACCCTTCTTCCATAGCTAAAGACAGGCATACACTTACGGAAAGTAATAGGGATCTGTTGAGAAATCACAATGACTACTACCGTTTCCAGAGATGAGGCCTGTCATCTATAGAAGAAGAATAATTTATTGTCCATTTTATTTTCATATTACACCTACACAACCACCTGAGAAACATAGGCACGCGCACACACACACACACACACACACACACACACACACACACCAAGGGTCTGGAAGACAGGGTCAGCCACTTGAGCTGTTTAGGAGTCAAGTGCCTTGCTCAAGGGCAAAATGGCAGCAGATGGCAAACACAGAGCCTTGTTTCTAATGGTTTTAATGAGCTCCAGTAGATAAGTTATAGCCTACATCCAGAGAAAAGGGGAACTGATGCAATAATACAGTGGCCTACTACACGGGGGGGAGGGGACGTGAATAATAATACCAATACATCTATATAACTACTTCACATAGAGCTCTACTATACCTATCATTCTATGTGTGTGACCCAAATGGCCCTCTACTCCGTATAGTGCCATTTGAGACATAGCCACAGAGAACGAGTCACTCCTGAACGATGGTGTCCTCCTCATAAAGCTACCCACCCAGGCAGATGAGGGTAGTAATACCACTACTAGCATGAGCTACAGTCAGTCCTTGTTACTCTATTTAACAATCCTGATGGTTATACTAGGGTAGTCTCTCACCCCCGGCTGTGGCCCAATTGACACACTATTCCCCATGTAGTGCACTACTTTTGGTAAGAGCCAAATAAATAAAAAATATTTGTCACATACACAGTTGACAGTAGGTATAAAAGGTGCTAGCTCCCTCAACATTGCAGTACAATATCCATATCAATCTCCTCCTCTCCTCTTTTTAAGTGAGAGAACTTGCACAATTGGTGGCTGACTAAATACTTTTTTGCCCCACTGTATGTGTGTGTGTGGTTGTATATTTGTGTGTAAGGTTTGGATGTGTGCAAAAAATCTAAGGTGCAGATCGTCTCGGAGGTGCAGGTCTGAGCAGCTAAAAAGCTAGGGTAAGCTGTTCAGCTGTCTGATGGCCTGGTGGTAGAAGCTGTCTCGGCGCCTGATGGTCGCAGACCCGATGCTCTGAAACCTTTTGCCAGATGGTAATAAAGTGAATAGTCCGTGACTCGGTTGACTGAAGTTCTTGACGATTTTCCAGGGATTCTTCAGACCCCATCTGACATAAATGTCCTGGAGGACAGGGAGCTTGCCCCCTGCAGTTGAAGTTGGGGCAGTTGCCAGCTATATAACTTCTTGAGGATCTGAGGGCCCATGCCAAATTACTTCAGTCACCTGATGTTGAAGAGGCGCTGTTGCGCCTTAATCTTACAGACACAAAAAGATCCCACCTTGTCTAGCGTATTGTTTTGTCGACATTTGGAAATAAATGTTCTGTTTCCATCAGGCCTGTCATGACATTTATCCGACACGCACTTTACTCGCATAAAAAGGTTGGATGGAAACCTGGTTAGTGATACTGAATGGATGGAGTTCAGAAACTACAGAAACTGGGGAAATTCCAGTCTTGTTGCAGTATCCTCTCTGGCCCTCTTCCAGGAAGACATCTCGAGTTTGTGTCCCAAATGGCACCCTATTTTCTATTTAGTGCACTACTTTTGAACATGGCACACATGGCTATGGTCAAAAGTAGTGCATTATATAGGGAATAGGGTGCCATTTATGATTCAACATCTAACACAGGGGGAAGGAAGGGGTTTTGTAGGTAGAACAGCACAGCAGCTGAGCAAGCTACCAGCCAAGTAGAATCAGTGAGCAGACTAAATGCCCATGTAGGCCTGCCACACAGACAGAACCAGTGGTGAAATGTACAGTATTTAAGTAAAAATACTTTAAAGCACTACTTAAATAGTTTGTTTTAAAAACTTTTACTTCACTACATTCATGATGAAAACAATGTACTTTTTACTCCATACATTTTCCTTGACATCCAAAAGTACATTTTGAATGCTTAGCAGGACAGGAAACTGGTTGAATTCACACACTTATCAAGAGAACATCCCTGGTCATCCCTACTGCCTATGATCTGGCAGACTCACTAAACACAAATGCTTCGTTTGTAAATTATGTCTGAGTGTTGGGGCCTGCCCCTGGCTATCCATACATTTAAAAAATACATGAAAATTGTGCCATCTGGTTTGCCTAATATAAGGAATTTGAATATCATCACCATAGTTTTACTTTTCAAATATAAGTATATTTGAGCAATTACATTACCTTGTGATACTTAAGTATACTTAAAACACAAATACTTTTAGACTCCAGTAGTATTTTACTGGGTGACTTTCACTTTAACTTGAGTCATTTTCTATTAAGTTATCTTTACTTTTACTCAAGTATGACAACTGGGTACTTTTTCCACCACTGGACAGAACACACTGTATATAACACACTGTATATAACACACAGAACATACTGTATATAACACACAGAACATACTGTATATAACACACAGAACATACTGTGTATAACACACAGAACATACTGTGTATAACACACAGAACACAGTAGGCAAAGAAAAATCATGAACGTTATCAAACTGAAGAACGGATTTATAAAAACTAGTACTCAGATGATGTTTATTATTCAAATTGAGGGTTACCATAGTGCCCCATCAATCCATAAGCAATGTGGCAGGTTTTGAACTACCTTTAGAAAAATGATCCAGTGCCATGCAATAAATCCTAAGTATTTATAGTCACTCTCTACATCGGTTCTGGAAGGCACAAAAAACAACCTCTTAACCACAGGGGTAGACTGTCTGGAATTGGATAGACTTCCTGTAATATCTATAATATCTACTTTCCTCCCTCTCTTTGTGAGTGAAAATGCTGAGTAATAATAATATAGGGTTAATGGCTGTCTCTAAACCTCTTTCTACATCAAAGAGATTCTCAACCCCAAGAGATTTGTTAATTAGCTCCTCCACATAAAGTACTTCTTCTCAAAGCAGAAGCATGCTGTTCTATACAACCTCACGGTTTCATTTTTAGTTTCATTTTTCAAAAAATGGAAGAAGAACATTCCAGAGTAAACGGGAGATTCCCATTTCAGCTTAATGTGGCTAGTGCCTATATGTCCAAAGAAAACATACTGTCTGTGCATTAAATGGCATAGGCTAAAGCTGAATCACCAACAGAATGATGTTTTACAATAAATTAGCTCATCAATCTCATAAAAGGTGCCCTAAAAACAAAGACCTGTGGAGCCAGGAATACACACTTCCACCTTTTATGGACCCGTGCTGAACCTGCAGGAGAGGCATTATGGACACGCCTGGTGCACAAATATGACATACAGTAGCAATCAAAAGTTTGGAGTTTTTCATTAGTTTTACTATTTTCTACATTGTAGAATAATAGTGAATACATCAACACTATGAAATAACACACACAGAGTCATGTAGTAACCAAAAAAAATGAAAATAGATTTTAGATTCTTCAAAGTAGCCACACTTTGCCTTGATGACAGCTTTGCACACTCTTGGTATTCTCTCAACCAGGTCATCTGATGAAACACTCCATCAGCCATTATACAGCCTGGAGGTGTGTTGGTTCATTGCCCTGTCGAAAAACAAATGATAGTCCCACTAAGCACAAACCAGATGGTATGGCGTATTTCTGCAGAATGCTGTTGTAGCCATGCTGGGTAAGTGTGCCTTGAATTCAAAATAAATCACAGACAGTGTCACCAGCAAAGCACCCCCACACCATCACCCCTCCTCCTCCATGCTTCACGGTGGGAACCACACATGCGGAGATCATCCATTCACCTACTCTGTCTCTCACAAAGACAACGGTTGGAACCAAAAATCTCAACATTTGGTCTCATCAGATCAAAGGGCAGATTTCCACCGGTCTAATGTGTATTGCTCATGTTTCTTGGCCCAAATCAAGTCTATTCTTCTTATTGGTGTCCTTTAGTAGTGGTTTCTTTGCAGCAATTCAACCATGAAACCCTGATTCACGCAGTCTCCTCTGAACAGTTGATGTCAAATAAAAAATCAAATCAAATGTATTTGTCACATACACATGGTTAGCAGATGTTAATGCAAGTGTAGCGAAATGCTTGTGCTTATAGTTCCGACAATGCAGTAATAACCAACGAGTAATCTAACCTAACAATTCCAAAACTACTACTAAATACACACAAGTGTAAAGGGATAAAGAATATGTACGTAAAGAAATATGAATGAGTGATGGTACAGAACGGCATAGGCAAGATGCAGTAGATGGTATCGAGTACAGTATATACATATGAGATGAGTAATGTAGGGTATGTAAACATTATATTAAGTAGCATTGTTTAAAGTGGCTAGTGATATATTTTACATCAATTTCCATCAATTCCCATTATTAAAGTGGCTGGAGTTGAGTCAGTGTGTTGGCAGCAGCCACTCAATGTTAGTGGTGGCTGTTTAACAGTCTGATGGCCTTGAGATAGAAGCTGTTTTTCAGTCTCTCGGTCCCTGCTTTGATGCACCTGTACTGACTTCGCCTTCTGGATGTTAGTGGGGTGAACAGGCAGTGGCTCGGGTGGTTGTTGTCCTTGATGATCTTTATGGCCTTCCTGTGACATCGTGTGGTGTAGGTGTTCTGGAGGGTCGTGGGCGGTTGTGGGCGGAGCAGTTGCCGTTCTAGGCGGTGATACAGCCTGACAGGCTGCTCTCGATTGTGCATCTGTAGAAGTTTGCGAGTGCTTTTGGCGACAAGCCAAATTTCTTCCGCCTCCTGAGGTTGAAGAGGCGCTGCTGCGCCTTCTTCACAATGCTGTCTGTGTGGGTGGACCAATTCAGTTTGTCCGTGATGTGTACGCCGAGGAACTTAAAACTTACTACCCTCTCCACTACTGTCCCATCGATGTGGATAGGGGGGTGCTCCCTCTGCTGTTTCCTGAAGTCCACAATCATCTCCTTAGTTTTGTTGACGTTGAGTGTGAGGTTATTTTCCTGACACCACACTCCGAGGGCCCTCACCTCCTCCCTGTAGGCCGTCTCGTCGTTGTTGGTAATCAAGCCTACCACTGTAGTGTCGTCCGCAAACTTGATGATTGAGTTGGAGATGTTGTTGTTACCGGGCGGCCCGTCAGGAAGTCCAGTACCCAGTTGCACAGGGCGGGGTCGAGACCCAGGGTCTCGAGCTTGATGACGAGTTTGGAGGGTACTATGGTGTTAAATGCTGAGCTGTCGTCGATGAACAGCATTCTCACATAGGTATTCCTCTTGTCCAGATGGGTTAGGGCAGTGTGCAGTGTGGTTGAGATTGAGTCGTCTGTGGACCTATTTGGGCGGTAAGCAAATTGGAGTGGGTCTAGGGTGTCAGGTAGGTTGAGATGTGTCTGTTACTTGAACTCTGTGAAGCATTTATTTGGGTTGCAATTGCTGAGGCTGGTAACTAATGAACTTATCGTCTGCAGCAGAGGTAACTCTGTGTCTTCCTTTCCTGCGGCGGTCCTCATGAGAACCAGTTTCATCATAGCGCTTGATGGTTTTTGCGACTGCACTTGAAGTAACTTTCAAAGTTTATGAAATTTTCCAGATTGACTGACCTTCATGACTTAAAGTAATGATGGACTGTCATTTCTCTTTACTTATTTGAGCTGTTCTTGCTATAATATGGACTTAGTATTTTACCAAATAGGGCTATCTTCTGTACACCACCCCTACCTTGTCACAACACAACTGAATGACTCAAAAGCATTAAGGAAAGAAATTCCACAAATTAACTTTTAACAAGGCACACCTGTTAATTAAAATGCATTCCAGGTGAAGCTGGTTGAGAGAATGCCAAGAGTGGCAAAGGGTGGCTACTTTGAAGAATCTCAAATATAAAATATTTTGATTTGTTTAACACTTTTTTGGTTACTACATGACTCAGGGTGTGTTATTTCATAGTTTTGATGTATTCAATATTATTCTACAATGTAGAAAATAGTAAAAATAAAGAAAACCCCTGAAATGAGTACGTGTCCAAACTTTTGACTGGTAGTGTGTGTCGCGCAACTGAGTCGAGTGGAGACAAATGGATTCAGTTCAGTTAGTCATCCCGATGAGCCCTTCTCACATAGATAGTTTATGCTGGCTAGCTGGCAAAAACAGGAGCATGGCGCTAGTTAAAACTTGTAAAACAAAGTGATGTTTATTTCGTTGGACACCAGGTGTGTTCGTGAAGCCTCTCAGTCATCCCGCTTCTATACCGTCAGCCAGCCATCAGCCATAATAAACCCAGAGGATCATGGTCCCTGTAGTCATTGAGACAGCTCCCCTAAAGAGATACCCTGTGAGGCCCTAGTGTCCTATCAACACTCCTATATAAGCTCCATCCCCAACGGCACCCTATTCCCTACGTAGGGACCTACAGGCCTAATTTGTTGCACTAAATAGGGAATAGGGTGCCATTTGAGACACAACCAGATCCATCTGCTCCCAACCCTGCAGAGAGAGGAACACCCAGTCCCATGTAAACTAACCTCAGCCAAACCCTCAATGGAAGGAACAAATTAGCTGACTCTGGTATTCACTCACCAAACTCATAGGCCTACAACACATTTTTAATGTTTTAATAGGAGGGGAATCTGGATTGAATGGAGTTAGTAGAATGTCAGCATTATTAACTCCATGTTTTTCATTCAGTTGGTTACATCTCCATAGTTAACAGCACACACTGAATGTGTTCCAAATGACACCCTATTCCCTATTTAGTGCACCACTTTGGACCAGGACCCATATATATGGAATAGGGCTCTGGTGAAAAGTACTGAACTATACAGCCAGGGAATAGGGTTTTGGTGAAAAGTAGTGCACTATATCGGGAATAGGGTCCCATTTGGGATGCAGGCACTGCCAGATAACCGTACTCTACTCCCTGGGCATTCCTCCTCATTGAGCCCCCAGGGTGTTGGGCAGCAAACTCAGGCCAAAACTCTTGATTGGGAAGACCACCATTTATGTCTTGGCACAAAGGATTCTCTCTCACGCACACGCATTTGCACACGCACACTCAGCCACACACAGCTAATGCAATAAGCCTGAGGTCCTCTGCTTGCTAAAATATTCCCAGCAAAAGTTTGACAGCAACGCTTGTGACACATTTCACATTCAGGATGTGTCACTGCATGTGTGAAAGTATCGGCAACCAAGTTGGCCTAAAGTACCACAGTCAACTTCCATAGAGAAAGCAGAGCCATTAAACCACAGCTTTGGAGCCATATGTATGAAGTGTCTTAGAATGCTGATCAGTTTAGTCTTTTAGATCACAATTAATAAGATTAAATAGACACGGAGGGACCTGATCCTAGATGAGCACTCCTACTCTGAGACGCTAGACACATAAAGCCCCTGAACACCAAAGGCTGCCTAGCTGGTGCCATTAAAGTTAAAGCAACAATGTAACGTATTCTCTTTCAGTGATAGTAATAGGTTACTATCACTGGGGTTAGGCAGGAATGTGTGTGTTCGTCCCAAATGGCACCCTATTACCTATATAACGCACTTCTTCCATAGGGCTCTGGTAAAAAAGTATTTCACTGTGTACAGGGAAGAGAGTGCCATTTGGGACGCAGCCTGTGTCTTTTGGTATGGCAGGCCCAAGTGTTATTATCCCTTTGATATTATTAAGTCTTCTGCCCCTGGTCGGGGTTTGCATAGTAAGAGCTAGGAGGCCTATAACTTAGAGCTGCAGATACCCTTTTCCCCCTGGACAAATCCCTTACACTAAATCAGCTTACAACGACTGTGTGGCTGTATGGCTACGCAGAAACCACACTGTGGGCTCTGGTCAAAGTAGTGCACTATAAAGGGAATAGGCAGCCATTTGGGACACACTCTGTGTTTCTTTTCAACGTAGAAGTCTGAAATGAATCCTGCTCAGACCACCTAGACCACAGGAAGATCCTTGGAGCCGCTCCTTTTTTGGTTCCTTCTCATTTCTAGAAAGTCGTTTCCACAGTAACATCACTTGAGGGTGTCGTCAAAACACCATACTGTTACTAGGGGGAACATAACTACTACTATAGATACTCTCTGATGGATTGTACCGCAGCTGACTTCCTGACTCTCACAGTGCTGTGGAATTTCTAAGGCAAATATCATTTCCTACATCTCAAAGTCAAAGAGAATTTTAGTCACAACAGTATTACGGGGCTATGTCATCCTGGAATGTAGCAATGGTGCTAGGCTACAACAACTGATAGGGCCTGATGCATCTTTGCATTCAGTTGTGAAGTGGTGAACCACAGATCTGTAGCCTGTAGCTTAGGCTCAGTATCTATGGAAGAGGGAGTAATGTTACATGATCAGCTGTAGTCCAGGGCTCATATTAATGCCTAGAGAACCTGATTACTTATTTGTTTATTAACAACTTGTGTCATCAGAGCTTTCTGTAGAGTAGCAGCTCCATTTAACCACAGATCTGTAGCCTGTAGCTTGGGCTCAGTATCTATGGAAGAGGGAGTAATGTTTCATGATCAGCTGTAGACCAGGGCTCATATTAATGCCTAGAGAACCTGATTACTTATTTGTTTATTAACAACTTGTGTCATCAGAGCTTTCTGTAGAGTAGCAGCTCCATTTAAATACTATGAAAGTATAGTTAGGCAAGGGGGTGTGGTATATGGCCAATATACCACGGCTAAGGGCTGTTCTTATGCCTAGATAAAGCCCTTAGCCGTGGATATTGGCCATTTACCACAAACCCCTGAGGTGCCTTAGTGTTATTATAAACTGGTTACCAACGTAATTTGATCAGTAAAAATCAATGTTTTGTCATACCCATGGTTTACGGCCTGATATACCACAGTTGTCAGCCAATCAGCATTCAGGGCTCAAACCACCCAGTTTATAATGTTAAGTAACCAAGCCGAGCTGTACTAGACTGGCCTGGTTACGCTTCCAACATAGTTTCTGAAACTGTGCTAGAAAGGACCATGTGGATAGAAAATACCCAAGCCACTACAGTATTATCCGAGTCTAACCTTTAGCGTGAAACTGGCAAGAGAAAACACCAATGGAAATATTTATAGAGCTCGCTCAGTGAAGTCGCCAAACAAACACACCTGTTACCTCTAGAGGAGTATTAAGAGGAATTGAAGTTTGTTCAGACGACTCACTGTTGTGGTCACGTTCCCTTCATGAATACTGTCGGAGATGTTCTGGGATAATTTACAGCACGCTACAGTACATTTGGTCTCTTGTTTTGGCTAAATAGGAAAAAAACAGGAGTTCTACAGTACAACCTCGAGTTGTGCCGAAATGGCACCCTACTCTCTTTATAGTGTTGACTGACGACTCATCCTGAATTTCATTCTGCTGCTCTATCAATTGATACATTAATTCTGAAACTGCCATCATAGAAGTAGTTTGTGTAACTTCAAAATGATTTGCGTTGCAAATGTATTTTATTTTTTTAAATCAGCAATTGGATCGCCTCTAACCAATCAGAGTATCAAAATGGATAATGTTGTTGGTTTCTGGGACCAATCAGAACGGTCAGAATGTGTTCGCATTCTAGAAATCGTCAGGGAAGGAGGCAAATTCAGACTCATCGTGGAGAAGAAACAACAGTTGGCCGAAGCGATGTGGATGGGTAGCCAGGCAATTTATAGTGCACTACTTTTGACCAAGTTTGGGCAAAGCAGCATTACAGCATTTAACTTAAGGTTGTCGCATTAGATAAATATATGAATGTGCCACATTACATAAATGAGCATGGATTCAAACTTGGTTGGTTATGAATGTGAATAGATTAGTGGGAAATTATCAGAGACTTTTCCATTGATATTTTTCAGATGCAAATCTTGTATACAGTAGATTGTAAGAGTGGGTACAGCAGATTTCATATTTGCATGGGATGGGCTTCACATGTAAAGTAAAGCTGCTGTGGTCGGGGTAGGCTATGTAATCTGAGTGTTCTTCGACGTCTTCTAATGACAAGTGAGACTATAGCATTTACATATACAGGTCACCTGAATGGGCCTATGTGAAAACCATTGCAAGGAATAGACGATGGTAATAACTGAAAGCATGCTTAATGATAAATTCAGATTGATTTGGCACTGGCAACAAAACACATAGGCCTATTCTACAGCTGTGATTAGGCTACTTGAAAATGTGTCATTTATTTTGTGCGTAAAATAAAACTGGTTACATTATAGCCCGATCAGTAAGAGGCCAATGTCAACTGTAAATCCAAATCTAGGGTTATTGTAGTCTAGACAAGCCAAATATCCTGAACACAGACATCTGCGGCACATTTGTTCAAATAAGAGACTATTTAAAAGTATGGCTGATGATTAATTGTCGACTAAACGTGACATTTTTGTGACATGTAAAGGGGGCCTTTAATTTAATTCAATCATTGCGAGATGTGCGCTTATGCCAATGTGGCATCAACGTGTTGAACGATTGTATCAAACCAATCCAAATTCATGATTTCCTATGTGGGAAAAATGGCAATACCAATACCGTTGTTTGATAGTGAGGAAGAATCAAAGACAATTGGCTACACAATGTTGTTTTTGCTGCGATTTTGGACATGCGACGAATGATAGAAATACTAAAAAAAAAGCGTAAGTAGAAGTAACAAGAATTAACCTATTTACCTGGTCGAGAGGAAGATTGATGATTTCGCTTATGGGTTGCAGCAAACTGGATCCAGTGCACGCCGGGGACACGGTTTCAGTAGCCATGATTCAGAACGTTGAGAGAGTCCTCTGCTCTTCTTCCCCTCTGACAGTGAATCCTAGATTCGCCCCGACTCTGATCCTACATCCACCGCTGTAGCTGCTGCTGTTTGCTGCTGGCCACTACTGGCTGTCGGTTGCGCTACAGCACGGTCTAGGCGCAAATACTTCCCAAATCAACCATAATTTGGGCGGGGAAGGATTCGACTCATTCCCGCTCTACGCAATGGTTTGCGAAAATATCAGCACCATAATCCAATGTAAAGGCTAGACAAAATAGGCCCAAGTGCCACTGAATTAAAATAAGAAAAGGCCTAAGTTGTTCTTTTATTCTCTGTTTCCAGTTGAAATAGGCTTTTTACACGTGTTATTTTCATTTTTCCTGTAGTCTAAAATATATATATTTTTCTTTATAAATAGCGGACTATAAATATTATATTAAACTCAGGTGCGCCGTGCTCCTTGCGCAGATGCTCGGCTACATACCTCGCGCACAGTTTACTGAACGCAAAATAATATGCTGCGCTGCCGTCTTCTCTTCTCGTCCCCTAAGGGAAACACTTATTATTCACCCCAATCCTGCAGGTGGCGGAACAGAAATATCGGAAACGACACTATTTCATAAAATCATACAAGGAAGACGTAATCCCGCCTTCCTTTGCTTTTTTAACATTTTCATTGGCTGACGTTCATCACATAATGTCAACTTCCGGCTTTGAAAATCATATTTTCCTGTCCAAGAAACGTGAATTTGAGATAAACAAACAAACGTGATATTTAATTTAGCTACAAAACGTTCGAATGTAGCTGGCTATGGTGAAATGCGTGGTTCTGGGGTATCCTAATCGAAGCGACAATAATAAAGGAGCGTTTCCGAATCGACCTATAAGGTTTTTACATTTTCCTAAGGACCAGACTCGAATAGAAGTGTGCCTTGCTGCCCTGCGAAAGACGGAAAAGTAGAATTCAACGGAGGAGCACATCATATGTGAAAAACACTTTCTGACAGACCACATACATAATTCGTGGATGAAGATGTTGCAACGGCTAAGCACGGGAGGATACGCTCATGATTTCTTTGATTGATAGCTTTCTTATCGCAATGATTGTAGTCGTTGTTTTTAGGAATCCCTGTCTACATATATTTTTATGATGTGCCAGCCCGAGACTGAACCATCTGCATCAATGTAAGGTAACTGCTCTCTAGCCTTTATGAAATATAATAAGCATTCTTCCTTTTGTGTTTTGAACTACAGGTACTTGCATTCTACACTTCTGAGCATCTCTCTTGGTGTTTGAAAATAACGAGGCCTTTTTAATAAATCGCATAAGTTGCATGGACTCATTGTGTTCAGTAGTAGTGGTTAACATGATTTTGGAATGACTACCCCAACTCTGTACCCCACACATACAGACAATTGTAAGGTCCCTCAATCGAGTAGTGAATTTCAAACACAGCTGTAAAACTGTTTTTTTTTTTTTTTTAATTTAAAATCTTGCCACCACATGGAGAATGGGTAGAATTGTAGGAGATTAGCTGTAAAACTGTAAAAAAAAAGAAAATTGCTGTGCCTTATGGCAAAATGAGTAGAATTGCATGAAATTTGTCATAAAATTGCAAAGATGTCTCTTCTCCCCATGGTAAAATGTTCAGAATTGCAGGAAATTCACTTAAATGTATTGTTTTTCTCTCCGCCATCAAGAGACAGGGCCACTAAAATGTTTTGTAGTGGGGGTGGGGACAACAAAATCTCGCTTAGGGCCCCCAAAAGGCTGCCTGCATTGCTAATGGCATCCTATGCCCTATTTAGTGCACTACTTTTGACCAGGGCCCATAGGGCTCTGGTCAAAAGTAGTGAACTACACTGAGTGTACAAAACACTTGGTAGTACAAGAGTAGTTTATTTTCATATCCAGATATTATAACTGCCACTAAATCCATAAAACACACAGTGGTTTCTTTTTATAATCAAGATACAGTGAATGTCTATTAGCTAACTAAAGTACTAGAATATACACAGTGTTCAAAACATGCTCTTTCCATGACATAGACTGACCAGGTGAATCCAGGTGAAAGCTATGATCACTTATTGATGTCTCTTGTTAAATCCACTTCAATCAGTGTAGATGAAGGGGAGGAGACAGGTTAGAGAAGGATTTTTAAGCCTTCAGACAATTGAGACATGGATTGTGTATGTGTGTCATTGAGGGTCAATGGCAAAACAAAAGATTGAAGTGCCTTTGAACGGGGTACAGTTTCCTGTGTGTATCAAAATGGTCCACCACTCAAAGGACATCCAGCCAGCTTGACACAACTGTGGGAAGCATTGGAGTCAACATGGGCCAACATCCCTTGGAATGCTTTCTACACAAAGGCCGTCATTGTGAATAAGAATTTGTTCTTTACTGACCTGCCTAGTTAAATACATGAAAATATATAATAATAATAATGTCTAAATATCCTATATTATTCTACGTATCCTATAATATTCTACTGTATCTTGTTCTATGCCGCTCTGACATCGCTCATCCATATATTTTTATATTCTTAATTCCATTCCTTTACTTGTGTGTTATTGGTATATGTTGTGTGATTGTTAGATATTACTTGTTAGATATTACTGCACTGTCGGATCTATAAGCACCAGCATTTCACTACACCTGCAATAACATCTGCTAAACACGTATATGTGGCTGATTTGTTCTGAGGGCAAAAGGAGTGCAACTCAATATCAGGAAGGTGTTCCTGATGTTTTGTAAACTCAGTGTATGTAGGGAATAGGGTCCCATTTGGGATGCAGATAATGTTGAATCAATGTTTTGGCTTTGATAAAATATTTCCCTTTTCCCTACTGTAGCCAGTGCCACTGAACACACCATTTGTCCTCCAGGATCTGTCCCTGGCTCTGTTGACCAAGAAGTTCCTAAGGCTATTGTGTGGCATCCATCATGGTTTCATAGACCTTAACCTCGCGGCAAAGAACCTCATCACAAGCAAACCGAGGGTCTATGACCTCACCAACTGCCTGGAGGGGACCAACCTTATTCAGAAACAATCTGCCAACAAGATCAAGTGGTTGTGAGTACTGCGGTTTCAACACACAAGCTCTTTGCCAGTCTGTGCTCCTACCTTCTGTGCTTATTTGTCTGTTTTGATAGGATGTGTTCATGCAGGGTGGTATTCATTAGGCACCAAATGGAAGAAAACAGACTGAAATAGGGAGGGACTAGGACCTGAACTTGTCCAGTAAGACACATTTTTTTCTTCAGTTGCAAAACGTTTAGAAACGTCTTCCACTGCGTGCCCTAATTAATATGTGACTCCTGTCCTTGAGCTGTTGTTGTCTATTAATGTTATGTGTTAAGTCATGTTTTGTGTGGACCCCAGGAAGAGTAGCTACTGCTTTCACAACAGCTAATGGGAACCTAATAAAATACCAAGTCCAGATCACCCTGCATGGTAGCAATGGGTTTGTCTGTATTCTATAACTGAGTGTGGTATCATCCTCTCCCTCCCTAGAGGTCCATGTCCAGTCACCAGTCTTGTGGGGCCGAAGCAGAGGTTTTAGCGGGAGCTGCAGAACCTGAAGACGGTGGAGGAAAGTCTGGATGAGCTCATCAAGACCTGTGCACAGCAGCTCTTTGACATGACGGACAGCCTAGACAACAGAGAATATCCTTTTAGAACATAAACACGGTAAAAAACTGTTGGTCACTAAATCTGTCTAGAAGGACCATGTAAAAGCGGTCGGCTGGTAGGCCCTCGCCCGTCTGAGCGGTCGGCTGTGAATGCCCTCGCCCGTCTGAGCGGTCGGCTATGAATGCCCTCGCACTTCGGAGAGGTCGGCTGTGAATGCCCTCGCACGTCGGAGCGGTTGGCTGTGAATGCACTCGCACGTCGGAGCTGTCGGCTGTGAATGACCTCGCCCATCTGAGCGGTCGGCTGTGAATGACCTCGCCCGTCTGAGCGGTCGGCTGTAAATGCCCTCGCCCGTCTGAGCGGTCGGCTGTGAATGCCCTCGCACGTCGGAGCGGTCGGCTGTGAATGCCCTCGCACGTCGGAGCGGTCGGCTGTGAATGCCCTCGCACGTCGGAGCGGTCGGCTGTGAATGCCCTCGCACGTCGGAGCGGTCGGCTGTGAATGCCCTCGCATGTCGGAGTGTCGGTTGTGAATGCCCTCGCCCGTCGGAGCGGTCGGCTGTGAATGCCCTCGCCCGTCGGAGCGGTCGGCTGTGAATGCCCTCGCCCGTCGGAGCGGTTGGCTGTGAATGCCCTCGCCCGTCAGAGCGGTCGGCTGTGAATGCCCTCGCCCGTCAGAGCGGTCGGCTGTGAATGCCCTCGCCTGCTGGAGTAGTGTTTCTCAGGGGAGTAGCTGGGCCGACTCGGGGAGTACCAGTAGTGATTGTGCTCCCGTGAAGGTGATGATGGCTTTAGCCGGAGGTGCCTAGAGTTGTGGAGGTCAGGAATGTAGCGGCTGTACCGGTGCTCCCTCGGCAGTGACTGAGGCCGGGTGGGCCTAGAGTACTCCCTCCTGATCTCTTGCTGCTTGTGACATAGGTACTCGTATTCCCTCATCAGCTCCCAACTGGTGAGTGTGTGGTCACACTCTGACCACTGAGGAGGCCTGGAGCAGGGCTGGTAGTCTCTTAGATGAGAGTGGTGTGTAGGGCCTTGCAACTCATCTTCCTCCGGTGCATGATGGCTTTGTGTGTCAGAGTGGGCTGAGGTGGGTGGTGACAGCAGCCCCATACGTCGTAGGGATGCAGGATAACTCGTCTGCATCCTGGAGCGTGAAAACGACTCCTCTTCTGGGTACTTCAACATCTCAACTATAGCAGGTCAGAATCTGGTGATACGAAGGACATTGTGAAAACTATAAGTTGCTAAGTCCGGTTAGAAGGACCATGTAAAAACGGTTGACTGGTATGCCCTCCCCCATCTGAGCAGTCGGCTGTGAATGCCCTCCCCCGTCTGAGCAGTCGGCTGTGAATGCCCTCCCCCGTCTGAGCAGTCGGCTGTGAATGCCCTCCCCCGTCTGAGCAGTCGGCTGTGAATGCCCTCGCCCGTCTGAGCAGTCGGCTGTGAATGCCCTCGCCCGTCTGAGCAGTCGGCTGTGAATGCCCTCGCCCGTCTGAGCAGTCGGCTGTGAATGCCCTCGCCCGTCTGAGCAGTCGGCTGTGAATGCCCTCGCCCGTCTGAGCAGTCGGCTGTGAATGCCCTCGCCCGTCTGAGCAGTCGGCTGTGAATGCCCTCGCCCGTCTGAGCAGTCGGCTGTGAATGCCCTCGCCCGTCTGAGCAGTCGGCTGTGAATGCCCTCGCCCGTCTGAGCAGTCGGCTGTGAATGCCCTCGCCCGTCTGAGCAGTCGGCTGTGAATGCCCTCGCCCGTCTGAGCAGTCGGCTGTGAATGCCCTCGCCCGTCTGAGCAGTCGGCTGTGAATGCCCTCGCCCGTCTGAGCAGTCGGCTGTGAATGCCCTCGCCCGTCTGAGCAGTCGGCTGTGAATGCCCTCGCCCGTCTGAGCAGTCGGCTGTGAATGCCCTCGCCCGTCTGAGCAGTCGGCTGTGAATGCCCTCGCCCGTCTGAGCAGTCGGCTGTGAATGCCCTCGCCCGTCTGAGCAGTCGGCTGTGAATGCCCTCGCCCGTCTGAGCAGTCGGCTGTGAATGCCCTCGCCCGTCTGAGCAGTCGGCTGTGAATGCCCTCGCCCGTCTGAGCAGTCGGCTGTGAATGCCCTCGCCCGTCTGAGCAGTCGGCTGTGAATGCCCTCGCCCGTCTGAGCAGTGCATTCGGAAAGTATTCAGAACCCTTCCCTTTTTCCACATTTTGTTACGTTACAGCCTTATTCTAAAATTGATTTTTTTAATGGTTCCTCATCAATCTGCACACAATACCCAATAATGACAAAGCGATATTAAGACCCTTTGTTATGTGACTCTAAATTGAGCTCAGGTGCATCCTGTTTCCATTGATCCTCCTTGAGATGTTTCTACAACTTGATTGGCGTCCACCTGTGATTAATTAAACTGATTGGTCATGATTTGGAAAGGCACACACCTGTCTATATAGTTGACAGTGCATGTCAGAGCAAAAACCAAGACATGAGGTTGAAGGAATTGTCCAATGAGCTCCGAGACAGGATTGTGTCGAGGCACAGATCTTGGGAAGGGTACCAAAACATGTCTACAGCATTAAAGGTCCCCAAGAACACAGTGGCCTCCATCATTCTTAAATGGAAGAAGTTTGGAACCACCGAGACTCTTCCTAGAGCTGGCCGCCCATCCAAACTAAGCAATCTGGGGAGAAGGGTCTTGATCAAGGAGGTGACCAAGAACCCAATGGTCACTCTGTGGAGATGGGAGAACCTTCCAGAAGGACAGCTATCTCTGCAGCACTCCACCAATCAGGCATTTGTGGTAGAGTGGCCTGTTAATCGAATACATTGTTATACCTGGGTCTCACAAAACAGGCAAACATAGAGATCTGCAAGTTTTTTTTTTCCTCAGGAAAAGTGGAAGTGGAAGCCACTCCTCAGTAAAAGGCACACAACAGCCCGCTTGAAGTTTGCCAAAAGACACCTAAAGGACTCTCATAACATGAAAAACAAAATTCTCTGGTCTGATGAAACCAAGATTGAACTATTTGGCCTGAATGCCAAGCGTCACGTCTGGAGAAAAGCTGGGTCCATCCCTACAGTGACGCATGGTGGTGGCAGCATCATGCTGTGGCAATTTTTTTCAACGGCAGGGACTGGGAGACTAGTCAGGATTGAGGGAAAGATGAACAGAGAAAACTACAGAGAGATCCTTGATGAAACCTGCTCCGGAGCGCTCAGGACCTCAGATTGGGGTGAAGGTTCACCTTCTAACAGGACAATGACCCTGAGCACACAGCTAAGACGATGCAGGAGTGGCTTCGGGACAAGTCTTTGAATATCATTGAGTGGCCCAGCCAGAGCCCGGACTTGAACCTGATTGAACATCTCTGCAGAGACCTGAAAATAGCTGTGCAGCTATGCTCCCCATCCAACCTGACAGAGCTTGAGGGGATCTACAGAGAAGAATGGGAGAAACTCCCTAAATACAGATGTGCCAAGCTTGTAGCGTCATACAAAAGAAGACTCGAGGCTGTAATCGCTGCCAAAGATGCTTCAACTGAATACTTATGTAAATGTGAGTGGAAGTTGGGTAGAGAGGAGAGGAGCAGGACAGCCTTTTTTCAAACACTAGCACCACCTTTTACATGGTACACTGGTATTTTAAGAAGCTAACAACACTGAGAATAGTAGATAAGGAGACACAACCCAAAATTAGCAAAATGCAGACTGATAATAAAATACTGTCAAAAAAATAAGAAAGTCACTCTTAGATTTACGCTGTGAATTAACCAACATTTTGGGACACAATGTTAGGATTATGCCTGTTACGATTGCACTGCGGAAACAGTCACCGGTCCTAAAGTACAAACAATTTGTGTCCTGCTGTTGTATCCTCTTTAATTGCCTCTGCACATTTGCATTCGTGACCCACCGAGACATCAGTGGTGTATCAAGGTGTTCCAGGAGCAGACGGTCGTTGCCATTAAGGCCCCGAAGAAGACCAAGCTGGAGCTGCCCACACCCAAGGAGGTACAGTAAGGAGGGCCAAACATAAACCTCCTTTACAGACCTGGGTCGTGTTCATTAGGGAACACGGTAGCAAAATGTGGTGCAATGAAAACTGCCGTTTCTTATTGTACAAGCTAATATAGTACGTTTCGGTTTCCACGGTTTTCTTCCGTTTCGTGCCTAATGAACACAACACCACTCTGTGGCTGTATATGCATGCTTATTCATTCATGACGCACTGACACAAACGTAACAGTTGCAGAATCTGTACAATTCTAAACCACTGAGTCTGATGTTGATTGGCTGAATTGATCACTTTATTGAATTGTTTCCATTTTAGAACAGCATCTAGATCCACCTGAAGGGAGGCAGGGGACCAATCAAAGTGTTGACCTGTGAGCTGGGCGGGCCTCAGTGTGACACACAGGGAAGTAGAAAGACCAGACTTTCTAGTTTTGGAGGAGAGATCATGCTTCTGCACACAGGTAACAGCTGTGCTTTTCAATCAGTCAAATTCATCAATTGTTAAGCTTTATTAATTTACCTATATGTAAAGTACATTACTTCCTTCCTTGAGATATCCTACTCTGTAAGAAAGGGATATTATGCCATGATTGGATTGGAACATTGAATGTGCTCCCCAATATGTTCACCAGAGGGAGCTGTTAACTATAAAATAGGTTTGTGAGATGCTGTATCAAATGAGGTCAGTTACTTCACAAAAGAAAGGTATAAACATTGATGTTTTGGTGTAGTCCAAATCAACTGTTAATTTCTCTCCTGTAGGGACCTCTGCATCACAGAATGCTGTACAGAGTGGATAGTCTGGCATCACACTGTCCTCATTGGACGTTTTTGTCTCACTGTTCGGACTGACAGATTCCACATTCTGCCATTGTAATTTTAGGAAGAGACCGTTTTTGTCAATTTTTGTAATAATTTCTCTGTGTAAAATCCCAAGGATTATAGCAAAGTTAAGGAATGGATTGTAAAAAGAACACGTAGGTTATTAAATTGCACGCTTTATTTTTATACATATTTAGTTAACAGGGGAAAGGGCCTCAGATCCACAAATTCCGTTCCACCAGGTGGCTGATGAGATATATTGGCACGACTACCGTATTGCATCTCCATCCCAAAGCCCTTGCTTGGAAGTGTACTTCGCCAGATTGCCAAGGTGGCAAGATAAACACATTATATGTTCTTTGTTTTTGTTTAAAAAAAAAAAAATCTGACCATGTTTTACATTTTCTTTTGAAAGTTTTACTTTTGTTTGTCTTTCCAATGTTAAAACAGTCTGTTATTACTAAAGAACACTTAAAATGTATCCTCATATGAATAAACGTGTGTGTATGTATACTTTTTTATATATAGTACCAGTCAAAAGTTTGGACACCTACTCATTCAATGTTTTTTTATTTATTTTTACTATTTTCTACATTGTAGAATAATAGTGAAGACGTCAAAACTATAACACACAAAAAAAGTGTCAAATCAAATATATTTTAGATTCTTCAAAGGAGTCACCCTTTGCCTTGATGACAGCTTTGCACACTCTTGGCATTCTCTCAACCACATTCATGATGAATATTTTTCCTACAGTCTTGAAGGAGTTCCCACATATGCTGAGCACTTGTTGGCTGCTTTTTAGTCCAACTCATCCAAAACCATCTCAATTGGGTTGTGGTCAGGTGATTGTAGAGGCCAGGTCGTCTGATGCAGCGCCACCACTCTCCTTCTTGGTCAAATAGCTCTTACACAATCTTTGCAGCAATTCAACCATAAAGGCCTGATTCACGCAGTCCTCTCTGAACAGTTGATGTTGAGATGTGTCTGTTACTTGAACTCTGTGAAGCATTTATTTGGGTTGCAATCTGAGGTGCAATAAACTCTAATGAGCTCATCCTCTGCAGCAGAGGTAACTCTGGGTCTTACTTTCCTGTAGTGGTCCTCATGAGAGCCAGTTTCATCATAGCGCTTGATGGTTTTTGCAACTGCACTTGAAGAAACTTTCAATATGTCATTTTCCGGATTGACTGACCTTCATGTCTTAGAGTAATGATCGACTGTCGTTTCTCTGCTGATTTGTGCTGTTCTTGCCATAATATGGACTTGGTCTTTTACCAAATAAGGATATCTTCTGTATACCACCCCTACCATGTCACAACACAACAGATGGGCTCAAACATATTAAGAAGGAAAGAAATTACACAAATTAACTTTTAACAAGGCACACCTGTTAATTGAAATGCATTCCAGGTGACTACCTCTTGAAACTGGTTGAGAGAATGCAAAGCGTGTGCAATGCTGTCATCGAGGCAAAGGGTGGCTACTTTGAACAATCTCAAATATAAAATATATTTTGATTTGTTTAACACTTTTTTGGTGACTACATGATTCCATATGTGCTACTTCATAGTTTTGATGTATTCTACAATGTACAAAAACCCTGGAATGAGTTGGTGTGTCCTAACTTTTGACTGATACTGTATGTCTTAACCCCTTTTTTTATATATATATATCCATCTGCAACATCTTGGCCATATACCTATTTACGAGGTACACCATTTTGGAAAGTTATTTATAACTAACTATTCATTAGATAATAGTTCCTATGGTGCACACCTGTTGCCGGAGCCACCTTATCTTCAACTTTTGTCGTAGCTGTCATTGCTAGTGAGTGTTGAACGCCAACTGAGCAAAGGTAAATCCATCTCTGCTCCTTTTCGCCCAAACATGCCCATTCACGCGTTCGTCCCGCCCCTTTCTATGTTCAGGTTGACGCTCCACTTTATGCGCTCAGTCACAGGTTGTTGTGTAAACTGGAGCTGGTGGGATAGATCCGGATAGATCACAGGGAGAAAGGGATTTCACATTGTTTTTAATATTTTTTTTTGCGTGGGCAAACTGTAGTATTTTATTTCTTCGCGGTGGATACAAGGATAACCCACAAATAAAGGGACGTTTTACTACTGTAGTTTTTACTGTATGTGGATCGACGCAGATACCGGAATGGCAGATTTGGGAGTAGCCTAACAAATCGTATGGCACACTTTGATTTATAAATCTTACATTTCCGTTGGGTAAACTTACTGTTTAATCAACAACAAATTGAGGAACAACGTATTTTATAGATATTAACGCATTTAAAGTGAGCAAACATGCCGCTGCCGGAGTTGATCACGGTTACGGAATTTGTGGCTGAAACTAACGAGGACTACAAAGCGCCCACAACCTCGAATTTCACCACTAGAATGTCCCATTGTCGGAACGCCGTGGCAGCATTAGAAGAGGTGGGTGCAGGCCATGGCAGTGTGAAAACGTAATATAATTGACTCGAAATGTGAAACGGTGTTCTTAGATTAACGTGTGCGTCTTTACGCACAAGGTAGGCCTAACCGCATTTTTACAGTTATTTGTCGAGTTCAGTTTCCCCGAAAGTGATCAGGCTAGACCTTCTAAACTCAAAATAGTAACGAAAAAAATATCCTAGTTGTGTTGAACCTCGGCCATGCCGTTCTCCACAAGTGTCCACCAACAAGTGCCCACACCATAGTTTATAGGTATTCCATTCTAAACCATTTAGCAATCCATAGACAAAAAAGAGTTGAAAATTCCCTTTGAAATATGTAATTATTGTAGGCTACAAAGGTCTCTGACTCGTGAAATAAAATGCCTTTCACCAGTGTGAGGAAGCTATCTTATCTATTTGACTACAAGGCTGTTTCACTTTGAAAACTGTGTGGACACTTCCATGTGTTAAAGAGGCTTGAGCATATTTTAAAGATGTCATTATTGTAGGCTACAAACATCTCTGTGACTTATGCAAAAATGCCTTACCCCAATGTGAGGAAGAGATCTTATCTGTTTGCCAGAGAGGCAGTTTCGCTTGTGTGTGGACACATCTACACATTAAAGAGTCTTGAGCCCTATACAAACTTTGAGTAGTACCACACCTTTAATGCCCAGTGGGTCCCTCACACATCCATATCCATTGAATTGGCTTTCTTTACTAGGTCCCAAATGGCATCCATATGGCTGGACTATTTGGGACATAACCCTTGTGTTGTTGGCATAAGGCCTACTGTCATACACAGTAGACCACAATGGGTGTTTTCTACGGTATTCCTGGCATCTGTTGGCATTCAGATCTGCTCCTGATTGTTCTCTGGAGATGTGCTGTTGCCCTGGGCCAGGCTTGTAATAGGCTGGTAATAAGGAAGTGATCTCTATGCCCCAGGTCAGGCAGGTGATAGGCTGGTAATAAGGAAGTGGTCTCTCTATGCCACCGATACACTACTGGCCTTACGGCAGGCTGTGTGAATCACTGGATTGTTGTCACAGTTTAGGGCCTATTCAAATTACGGCATACTGTGTTTGCACAATGGAGGAAGACACACACACACTGCTATATGAGAGGATCTGCTGCTGTGTGTACAGTGTTGCAGAATATACCACATGAGGAGAGGTGACTAGAGTGAACTTGTGTTAGAGTTACATTTAGTGGAATCTCTCAAAACAAGGAAGTGTTGTATTTCATTGGCTTTCTCTGTTTCACAACTGAAAGTCCAACATATTTTCCCCCACTGAACACAGTGTATATCAAGTTGGACAGAAACGCATACAGGCACATATGCTTCACTCAAGTCAAATTTTATTGGTCACATACACGTGTTTAGCAGATGTTATTGTGGATGTAGCGAAACGCTTGTGTTTCTAGTTCCGACAGTGCAGTAATATCTAACAATTTCACAACATATACCCAATACACACAAATCTAAGTAGGAATGAATTAAGACTATGTACATATGGACGAGCGATGTCAGAGCGGAATGGACTAAGATACAGTAGAATAGTATAGAATACAGTATATACATATGGGATGAGTAGTGCAAGATATGTAAACATTAAGTGAATGAGATACTGTAGAATAGTATAGAATACAATATATACATATGGGATGAGTAATGCAAGTAATGTAAACATTATTAAGTGAATGAGTGGTTAGAGCATTAGACTGGTAACCGAAAGGTTTCAAGATCAAATCCCCGAGCTGACAAGGTAAAAATCTGTCGTTCTGCCCCTGAACAAGGCAGTTAACACACTGTTCCTAGGCCGTCATTGTAAATAAGAATTTGCTCTTAACTGACTTGCCTACTTAAATAAAGGTTAAAAAAATATATATATTAAAGAATAGTATAGAAAACAGTATATACATATGAGATGAGTAATGGCAGATATGTAAACATTAAGTGACTAAGATACAGTAGAATAGAATACGGTTGCAAACCGTAGTCTGGCTTTTTTATGGCGGTTTTGGAGCAGTGGCTTCTTCCTTGCTGAGCAGCCTTTCAGGTTATGTCGATATAGGACTCGTTTTACTGTGGATATAGATACTTTGTATCTGTTTCCTCCAGCATCTTCACAAGGTCCTTTGCTGTTGTTCTGGGATTGATTTGCACTTTTCGCACCAAAGTACGTTAATCTCTAGGAGACAGAACGCTTCTCCTTCCTGAGTGGTATGACAGCTGCGTGGTCCCATGATGTTTATACTTGCGTACGATTGTTTGTACAGATGACCGTGGTACCTTCAGGCATTTGGAAATTGCTCCCAAGGATGAACCAGACACATTTTTTTCTGAGGTCTTGGCTGATTTCTTTAGATTTTCCCATAATGTCAAGCAAAGAGGCACTGAGTTTGAAGGTAGGCCTTGAAATACATCCACGGGTACACCTCCAATTGACTAAAATAATGTCAATTAGCCTATCAGAAACTTCTAAAGCCATGACATCCTTTTCTGTAATTTTCCAAGCTGTTTAAAGGCACAGTCAACTTAGTGTATGTAAACTTCTGACCCACTGGAATTGTGATACAGTCAATTATAAGTGAAATAATCTGTCTGTAAACAATTGTTGGAAATGACTTGTCATGCACAAAGTAGATGTCCTAACTGACTTGTTAAGACTATTGTTTGTTAACAAGAAATTTGTGGAGTGGTTGAAAAATTAGTTTTAATGACTCCAACCGAAGTGTATGTAAACTTCCAACTTCAATTGTACGTATGAGATGTGTAATGCCAGATAGAACAACACTAATGTCAAGAACAGACAGCAGGCAGGCAGCTGTAATGGCGGTTTTACATCAGGTCGACTGACAGGCAGCACTCTCCTTCCCAGTTCCTCTTATCTGGCTGACAGTGCCTGAGCAGCCTACTGTGGACTGGAGTGTCTTGCTGTTTCCTTGCCTGTGTTGCATGGTGGGTAGCTCTTGTCCAGGAAGCCTCAGTGTCAGCAAGCTGCACGTAATGCCCCGGACCAGAGCTATGTGGTGGGGAACACTACCATATAGTCTCGTCGGAGGATCACTCTCTAGTCTAGCTCACAACAAAGCTCTAGCTTGGTAGATCACTGCTGTATCCTGGGAGAGTCCCTGGGGCTTGGGCTGATGCACTCCTGTCCTAGCATGCTTTCTCTCTTTCTTTTACTCCTCTTCTCTCTCACAGACTGCCCAGCCTGTCCCAGCTTGTCTACTCCCATGCCTTCCTCCCACTGGGCACATACTGGTTGAATCAACGTTGTTTCCACATCATTTTAATGAAATTACGTTGAACCAACGTGGAATAGACGTTGAATTGACATGAGTGTCCACTGGGCTCCCTGGACTGGGTGAGTGTCCACTGGGCTCCCTGGACTGGGTGAGTGTCCACTGGGCTCCCTGGACTGGGTGAGTGTCCACTGGGCTCCCTGGACTGGGTGAGTGTCCACTGGGCTCCCTGGGCTGGGTGTTTCCACTGGGCTCCCTGGGCTGGCTGAGTGTCTGGTGGAGTACAACAAAACCATTTGGTTTGGGTATGCATGATAATGTGAAAAGGGTGTAAGAGAATGGCTGACACATCAACCAAGGACACAGCATTGTCATCTGCTCACCCAAGGAAGTTAGTAATTACTGTAGATATAAATTCACACGGGAATGGCAAAATATGTCAGTTGAATGAGTTCATCTACTCATCTAATGTATTTCTCCACTGTTATTTTAGTAGACCATTACAGGATCACAACATCTGATCTCTACTGTTATTTTAGTAGACCATTACAGGACCACAACATCTGATCTTCACTGTTATTTTAGTAGACCATTACAGGACCACAACATCTGATCCCCATCGTTCCCAAGTGTGGTTTTCCCACAAACCATTTCCTTGTTTTTACAGCCTCTCTGGTTTCTGAGCTTCATATCAGAGCCTCATGCTTGGCAGTGCACTACGTTTAACCAGAGCCCTATGAGAATGTGTTGCCATTTTGGACTCACAGAGAGTGGCTGCTGATCACTATAGCATTATGGTTGTGCAGGCAGACCGTGGGCTTGGCTGGCATGTTGCCATGTCTGTCGTGTTACTGTGTAAACAGTAGGGCTGGGCTCAGGACTGCATGGCCATTCTCTCATTCACTGCTCTAATCTCAGGGGAATTCGTACACACAGTGACTAAGGAGTGAGTGAGTGATAGATAGTTCCAGTAGTCCTTTCTGTTTACTTCCTGCCTCATAGATGTGTTTCTTTGTGATCCCTCTCCCTACAACATGTTATTGTCACATGCGCCACATACAACAGGTGTAGACAGTGAAAACCCCTAACCAACAATGCGTTAAGAAGAAAAATGTGTTAAGTAAAAAATAGAAAATTAAAGTAACAAATAATTAAACAAGTAACAAATAATTAAACATGATGTACCTCATAGATGTGTCTCTGTGTGTTCTCTCTCCCTATGTGTCTCTGTGTGTTCTCTCTCCCTATGTGTCTCTGTGTGTTCTCTCTCCCTATGTGTCTCTGTGTTCTCTCTCCCTACAGGCTCTAGATGTGTCTCTGTGTGTTCTCTCTCCCTACAGGCTCTAGATGTGTCTCTGTGTTCTCTCTCCCTACAGGCTCTAGATGTGTCTCTGTGTGTTCTCTCTCCCTACAGGCTCTAGATGTGTCTCTGTGTTCTCTCTCCCTACAGGCTCTAGATGTGTCTCTGTGTGTTCTCTCTCCCTATGTGTCTCTGTGTTCTCTCTCCCTACAGGCTCTAGATGTGTCTCTGTGTTCTCTCTCCCTATGTGTCTCTGTGTTCTCTCTCCCTACAGGCTCTAGATGTGTCTCTGTGTTCTCTCTCCCTACAGGCTCTAGATGTGTATCTGTGTGTTCTCTCTCCCTACAGAATCTAGATGTGTCTCTGTGTGTTCTCTCTCCCTACAGAATCTAGATGTATCTCTGTGTGTTCTCTCTCCCTACAGGCTCTAGATGTACCTCATAGATGTGTCTCGGTGTGTTCTCTCTCCCTACAGGCTCTAGATGTACCTCATAGATGTGTCTCTGTGTGTTCTCTCTCCCTACAGGCTCTAGATGTGTCTCTGTGTGTTCTCTCTCCCTACAGGCTCTAGATGTACCTCATAGATGTGTCTCTGTGTGTTCTCTCTCCCTACAGGCTCTAGATGTGTCTCTGTGTGTTCTCTCTCCCTACAGGCTCTAGATGTACCTCATAGATGTGTCTCTGTGTGTTCTCTCTCCCTACAGGTTCTAGATGTAGACAGAGGAGTACTTCACAAGATCAAGAAGTCTGTCAAGGCCATAAACATCTCTGGCCTGGGTGAGTACAAAACAGTATAGAACAGTACACTACTACATAGTACAATACAGAACATTACAGTGCAACACAGTACACCAGTGAGTGAGTCGGTCCTGGTGTACAGTTTCCATATCCATAATGTATATAGCACCTATCTCACATTCACTACATCCACTAACCTGTGTACTCCAGTTGTGCAGCGTGTTGGTATCCCTCAATATACTTCACAATAATATTATAGAGAGAGAGAGATATGTTTATAGCACCTTAACACATTCCTCCCATTCCACACACCTGTCCCAGCAGGCCTAAGGAGCAGAGGTCCCTCCTACAATACGGTATATTAAATGTCCCTACTCAGTTAAACCCAGGCCCTTTTCTTCCATGACTGTCCCTCTCCACCCAGCCCACAGACCTTCCAGTGTAATCCCAGGGTCATAATCCTGGATCAGGGGCTGATAACCACGGCTCTAACCCAGTTGGACCTACACATGCTGAAATACCTTAAAGCTAGAATCCTTCATTGAAACAATAACAAGGTGTTTCCCCACCCCTGTTTTGCTAAAAAGCTGTCTCAAATTGAGACAGAGCTGGATGCAAAGACTGACCATCCATGATATCAAAATGATTGTTTTAACTATGTTATGAGGCTATACAGTGTTTGTTTACGTTTATTTTGTTTACAAACGTTGGGGTAAAACAAGCTTATATTTTGGGTTCTCATGGAGTGTGACAGTTGAACTAAAATCATCAGGCATTTATAAGTTATATTCTTCAACAATCAATGGATGTATATGTCCTTTATACGTCCAAAAAGGGATTTAGCAACTAAGGATTCTAGCTTTAACGCCACATTGCTTCTGTTTGGAGCTGCTGTGTAAACTAAGCTCTGAGTCTTTACACACACTTTACAAGCCCAACATGCTCGTCACTGTTATGAAAGGCTGTGTAAGAATGACATCGTTAGTCTGTTCCCAGATCTGTTTGTGCTGGTCTTGAGTTGACAACTCCAATAGCTATTGAGTTGGCAAGGCAGCAGTTAGGTGTTTTACTTAGGATTTATGTAATGTATTTATGTCAACTAAAGTGTTGAGAGTGGTGGGAAGTCAGTCAGGAAAGTAGTAGAATGATTTTCATCCTGTTTCTGGGTCATACACTCTGTTCTAATGAAGCTTCTGCGTGGTCCTGCATGCTTCTGCGTGGTCCCTCATGCTTCTGCGTGGTCCTGCATGCTTCTGCGTGGTCCCTCATGCTTCTGCGTGGTCCTGCATGCTTCTGCGTGGTCCCTCATGCTTCTGCGTGGTCCCTCATGCTTCTGTGTGGTCCTGCATGCTTCTGCGTGGTCCCTCATGCTTCTGCGTGGTTCTGCATGCTTCTGCGTGGTCCTGCATGCTTCTGCGTGGTCCTGCATGCTTCTGCGTGGTCCTGCATGCTTCTGCGTGGTCCCTCATGCTTCTGCGGGGTCCCGCATGCTTCTGCGTGGTCCTGCATGCTTCTGCGTGGTCCTGCATGCTTCTGCGTGGCCCCTCATGCTTCTGCGTGGTCCTGCATGCTTCTGCGTGGTCCTGCATGCTTCTGCGTGGTCCCGCATGCTTCTGCGTGGTCCCGCATGCTTCTGCGTGGTCCCTCATGCTTCTGCGTGGTCCTGCATGCTTCTGCGTGGTCCCGCATGCTTCTGCGTGGTCCTGCGTGGTCCCTCATGCTTCTGCGTGGTCCCTCATGCTTCTGCGTGGTCCTGCGTGGTCCCTCATGCTTCTGCGTGGTCCCTCATGCTTCTGCGTGGTCCTGCGTGGTCCCTCATGCTTCTGCGTGGTCACTCATGTTCTGCGGGGTCCTGCATGCTTCTGCGGAGTCCTGCATGCTTCTGCGGAGTCCTGCATGCTTCTGCGTGGTCCTGCATGCTTCTGCGTGGTCCCTCATGCTTCTGCGGGTCCCGCATGCTTCTGCGTGGTCCCGCATGCTTCTGCGTGGTCCTGCATGCTTCTGCGTGGTCCTGCATGCTTCTGCGTGGCCCCTCATGCTTCTGCGTGGTCCTGCATGCTTCTGCGTGGTCCTGCATGCTTCTGCGTGGTCCCTCATGCTTCTGCGTGGTCCCGCATGCTTCTGCGTGGTCCTGCGTGGTCCCTCATGCTTCTGCGTGGTCCCTCATGCTTCTGCGTGGTCCTGCGTGGTCCCTCATGCTTCTGCGTGGTCCCTCATGCTTCTGCGTGGTCCTGCGTGGTCCCTCATGCTTCTGCGTGGTCACTCATGTTCTGCGGGGTCCTGCATGCTTCTGCGGAGTCCTGCATGCTTCTGCGTGGTCCTGCATGCTTCTGCGTGGTCCCGCATGCTTCTGCGTGGTCCCTCATGCTTCTGCGTGGTCCCTCATGCTTCTGCGTGGTTCTGCGGGGTCCTGCATGCTTCTGCGGAGTCCTGCATGCTTCTGCGTGGTCCTGCATGCTTCTGCGTGGTCCTGCATGCTTCTGCGTGGTCCCTCATGCTTCTGCGTGGTCCCTCATGCTTCTGCGTGGTCCCTCATGCTTCTGCTTGGTCCCTCATGCTTCTGTGTGGTCCTGCATGCTTCTGCGTGGTCCTGCATGCTTCTGCGTGGTCCTGCATGCTTCTGCGTGGTCCCTCATGCTTCTGCATGGTCCTGCATGCTTCTGCGTGGTCCTGCATGCTTCTGCGTGGTCCCTCATGCTTCTGCGTGGTCCCTCATGCTTCTGCGTGGTCCTGCATGCTTCTGCGTGGTCCTGCGTGTGCTTCTACATCTGCATTGCTTGCTGTTTGGGGTTTTAGGCTGGGTTTCTGTATGGCACTTTGTGACATCTGTTGATGTAAAAAAAGGACTTTATAAATAAATTTGATTGATTGATTGAACACCACATCCAAGCCAGTTTCCTGTCTTGCAGAGAGAATTCCTGACGCTCAGCACTCTATGAGACGCTTTGTGTATGTCCCTGAGGGGATAAAGTTGTATTTAATTGAATGTATACGCCTTCACAAGTTTATCAGTGATCAGACCTAACAATTTTCAGGTCAATTTAGAAAAGACAGTATCGCAGAGATATGAAATGTCCACTAAGTCTCACTAACTCTTTAGGATACAAGTCTCACTAATAACTCTTTAGGATACAAGTCTCACTAATAACTCTTTAGGATACAAGTCTCACTAATAACTCTTTAGGATACAAGTCTCACTAATAACTCTTTAGGATACAAGTCTCACTAATAACTCTTTAGGATACAAGTCTCACTAATAACTCTTTAGGATACAAGTCTCACTAATAACTCTTTAGGATACAAGTCTCACTAATAACTCTTTAGGATACAAGTCTCACTAATAACTCTTTAGGATACAAGTCTCACTAATAACTCTTTAGGATACAAGTCTCACTAATAACTCTTTAGGATACAAGTCTCACTAATAACTCTTTAGGATACAAGTCTCACTAATAACTCTTTAGGATACAAGTCTCACTAATAACTCTTTAGGGTACAAGTCTCACTAATAACTCTTGGCATAGAGGCTCCTATTAAAATAAGAGTCTGTGTAAAGTCTCTTTGATTCGTTTTTAATGATGTAGAGTGTGTTTGTGACCCATGAAAAATCCCCTTTACACAAATTCTGATTTGACTACTGTGTTTCTCAGCCCACGTTGACAATGAGGAGCAGTACATTCAGTCTATGGAGAAGTTCGGAGACAACTGTGTCTCTAGAGAGGATCCGGAAGTGGGCTCAGCCTTCCTCAAGTTCGCCATCTTTACCAAAGAGCTCACAGCCCTCTTCAAGAACCTGGTGAGACCCCATCTCATATCACACATCTCTCTACCTGTCTGTCTCTCTACCTGTCTGTCTCTCTACCTGTCTGTCTCTTTACCTGTCTGTCTCTTTACCTGTCTGTGTCTACATCCCTCTGTCTCTGTACCTGTCTGTCTACATCCCTCTGTCTCTCTACCTGTCTGTTTCTCTACATCCCTCTGTCTGGCTCTACCTGTCTGTCTCTCTATCTGTCGGTCTCTTACATCCCTCTGTCTCTCTACCTGTCTGTCTCTCTACATCCCTCTGTCTGGCTCTACCTGTCTGTCTCTCTATCTGTCGGTCTCTTACATCCCTCTGTCTCTCTACCTGTCTGTCTCTCTACATCCCTCTGTCTGGCTCTACCTGTCTGTCTCTCTATCTGTCGGTCTCTTACATCCCTCTGTCTGCCTCTACCTGTCTGTCTCTCTACCTGTCTGTCTCTTACATCCCTCTGTCTGCCTCTACCTGTCTGTCTCTACATCCCTCTGTCTCTCTACCTGTCTGTCTCTGCATCCCTCTGTCTCTCTGTCTGTCTCTCTACCTGTCTGTCTCTCTCTCTAATTGTTGTTTTCAGTTGCAGAACATGAACAACATCATCACCTTCCCCTTAGACAGTCTACTGAAAGGAGACCTGAAAGGGGTCAAAGGGGTAGGTGTATATTATTAACCACAGTGTTTAATATACCAGTCAGAACATGTGTTTAATATACCAGTCAGAACATGTGTTTAATATACCAGTCAGAACATGTGTTTGATATACCAGTCAGAACATGTGTTTAATATACCAGTCAGAACATGTGTTTAATATACCAGTCAGAACATATGTTTAATATACCAGTCAGAACATGTGTTTGATATACCAGTCAGAACATGTGTTTAATATACCAGTCAGAACATGTGTTTAATATACCAGTCAGAACATGTGTTTGATATACCAGTCAGAACATGTGTTTAATATACCAGTCAGAACATATGTTTAATATACCAGTCAGAACATGTGTTTTATATACCAGTCAGAACATGTGTTTAATATACCAGTCAGAACATGTGTTTAATATACCAGTCAGAACATGTGTTTGATATACCAGTCAGAACATGTGTTTAATATACCAGTCAGAACATGTGTTTAATATACCAGTCAGAACATATGTTTAATATACCAGTCAGAACATGTGTTTAATATACCAGTCAGAACATATGTTTAATATACCAGTCAGAACATGTGTTTAATATACCAGTCAGAACATGTGTTTAATATACCAGTCAGAACATGTGTTTAATATACCAGTCAGAACATGTGTTTAATATACCAGTCAGAACATGTGTTTAATATACCAGTCAGAACATGTGTTTTATATACCAGTCAGAACATGTGTTTAATATACCAGTCAGAACATATGTTTAATATACCAGTCAGAACATATGTTTAATATACCAGTCAGAACATGTGTTTTATATACCAGTCAGAACATGTGTTTAATATACCAGTCAGAACATATGTTTAATATACCAGTCAGAACATGTGTTTTATATACATGTCAGAACATGTGTTTAATATACCAGTCAGAACATGTGTTTTATATACCAGTCAGAACATGTGTTTGATATACCAGTCAGAACATGTGTTTAATATACCAGTCAGAACATGTGTTTAATATACCAGTCAGAACATGTGTTTAATATACCAGTCAGAACATGTGTTTAATATACCAGTCAGAACATGTGTTTGATATACCAGTCAGAACATGTGTTTAATATACCAGTCAGAACATGTGTTTAATATACCAGTCAGAACATGTGTTTAATATACCAGTCAGAACATGTGTTTAATATACCAGTCAGAACATGTGTTTAATATACCAGTCAGAACATGTGTTTAATATACCAGTCAGAACATGTGTTTGATATACCAGTCAGAACATGTGTTTAATATACCAGTCAGAACATGTGTTTAATATACCAGTCAGAACATATGTTTAATATACCAGTCAGAACATGTGTTTGATATACCAGTCAGAACATGTGTTTAATATACCAGTCAGAACATGTGTTTAATATACCAGTCAGAACATATGTTTAATATACCAGTCAGAACATATGTTTAATATACCAGTCAGAACATGTGTTTAATATACCAGTCAGAACATGTGTTTTATATACCAGTCAGAACATGTGTTTAATATACCAGTCAGAACATATGTTTAATATACCAGTCAGAACATATGTTTAATATACCAGTCAGAACATTATTACCAGTCAGAACATGTGTTTAATATACCAGTCAGAACATGTGTTTTATATACCAGTCAGAACATGTGTTTGATATACCAGTCAGAACATGTGTTTAATATACCAGTCAGAACATGTGTTTAATATACCAGTCAGAACATATGTTTAATATACCAGTCAGAACATATGTTTAATATACCAGTCAGAACATGTGTTTGATATACCAGTCAGAACATGTGTTTAATATACCAGTCAGAACATGTGTTTAATATACCAGTCAGAACATGTGTTTAATATACCAGTCAGAACATGTGTTTAATATACCAGTCAGAACATGTGTTTAATATACCAGTCAGAACATATGTTTAATATACCAGTCAGAACATGTGTTTTATATACCAGTCAGAACATGTGTTTAATATACCAGTCAGAACATGTGTTTAATATACCAGTCAGAACATGTGTTTGATATACCAGTCAGAACATGTGTTTAATATACCAGTCAGAACATGTGTTTAATATACCAGTCAGAACATATGTTTAATATACCAGTCAGAACATGTGTTTAATATACCAGTCAGAACATATGTTTAATATACCAGTCAGAACATGTGTTTAATATACCAGTCAGAACATGTGTTTAATATACCAGTCAGAACATGTGTTTAATATACCAGTCAGAACATGTGTTTGATATACCAGTCAGAACATGTGTTTAATATACCAGTCAGAACATGTGTTTAATATACCAGTCAGAACATATGTTTAATATACCAGTCAGAACATATGTTTAATATACCAGTCAGAACATGTGTTTAATATACCAGTCAGAACATGTGTTTAATATACCAGTCAGAACATATGTTTAATATACCAGTCAGAACATATGTTTAATATACCAGTCAGAACATGTGTTTGATATACCAGTCAGAACATGTGTTTAATATACCAGTCAGAACATGTGTTTAATATACCAGTCAGAACATGTGTTTAATATACCAGTCAGAACATGTGTTTAATATACCAGTCAGAACATATGTTTAATATACCAGTCAGAACATATGTTTAATATACCAGTCAGAACATGTGTTTGATATACCAGTCAGAACATGTGTTTAATATACCAGTCAGAACATGTGTTTAATATACCAGTCAGAACATGTGTTTAATATACCAGTCAGAACATGTGTTTAATATACCAGTCAGAACATATGTTTAATATACCAGTCAGAACATATGTTTGATATACCAGTCAGAACATGTGTTTTATATACCAGTCAGAACATGTGTTTAATATACCAGTCAGAACATATGTTTAATATACCAGTCAGAACATGTGTTTAATATACCAGTCAGAACATGTGTTTAATATACCAGTCAGAACATGTGTTTAATATACCAGTCAGAACATGTGTTTTATATACCAGTCAGAACATATGTTTAATATACCAGTCAGAACATGTGTTTTATATACATGTCAGAACATGTGTTTAATATACCAGTCAGAACATGTGTTTTATATACCAGTCAGAACATGTGTTTGATATACCAGTCAGAACATGTGTTTAATATACCAGTCAGAACATGTGTTTAATATACCAGTCAGAACATATGTTTAATATACCAGTCAGAACATATGTTTAATATACCAGTCAGAACATGTGTTTGATATACCAGTCAGAACATGTGTTTAATATACCAGTCAGAACATGTGTTTAATATACCAGTCAGAACATGTGTTTAATATACCAGTCAGAACATGTGTTTAATATACCAGTCAGAACATGTGTTTGATATACCAGTCAGAACATGTGTTTAATATACCAGTCAGAACATGTGTTTAATATACCAGTCAGAACATGTGTTTAATATACCAGTCAGAACATGTGTTTAATATACCAGTCAGAACATGTGTTTAATATACCAGTCAGAACATATGTTTAATATACCAGTCAGAACATGTGTTTTATATACCAGTCAGAACATGTGTTTAATATACCAGTCAGAACATGTGTTTAATATACCAGTCAGAACATGTGTTTGATATACCAGTCAGAACATGTGTTTAATATACCAGTCAGAACATGTGTTTAATATACCAGTCAGAACATATGTTTAATATACCAGTCAGAACATGTGTTTAATATACCAGTCAGAACATATGTTTAATATACCAGTCAGAACATGTGTTTAATATACCAGTCAGAACATGTGTTTAATATACCAGTCAGAACATGTGTTTAATATACCAGTCAGAACATGTGTTTAATATACCAGTCAGAACATGTGTTTAATATACCAGTCAGAACATGTGTTTAATATACCAGTCAGAACATGTGTTTAATATACCAGTCAGAACATGTGTTTAATATACCAGTCAGAACATGTGTTTAATATACCAGTCAGAACATATGTTTAATATACCAGTCAGAACATGTGTTTAATATACCAGTCAGAACATATGTTTAATATACCAGTCAGAACATGTGTTTTATATACATGTCAGAACATGTGTTTAATATACCAGTCAGAACATGTGTTTTATATACCAGTCAGAACATGTGTTTGATATACCAGTCAGAACATGTGTTTAATATACCAGTCAGAACATGTGTTTAATATACCAGTCAGAACATGTGTTTAATATACCAGTCAGAACATGTGTTTAATATACCAGTCAGAACATGTGTTTGATATACCAGTCAGAACATGTGTTTAATATACCAGTCAGAACATGTGTTTAATATACCAGTCAGAACATGTGTTTAATATACCAGTCAGAACATGTGTTTAATATACCAGTCAGAACATGTGTTTAATATACCAGTCAGAACATGTGTTTAATATACCAGTCAGAACATGTGTTTGATATACCAGTCAGAACATGTGTTTAATATACCAGTCAGAACATGTGTTTAATATACCAGTCAGAACATATGTTTAATATACCAGTCAGAACATGTGTTTGATATACCAGTCAGAACATGTGTTTAATATACCAGTCAGAACATGTGTTTAATATACCAGTCAGAACATATGTTTAATATACCAGTCAGAACATATGTTTAATATACCAGTCAGAACATGTGTTTAATATACCAGTCAGAACATGTGTTTTATATACCAGTCAGAACATGTGTTTAATATACCAGTCAGAACATATGTTTAATATACCAGTCAGAACATATGTTTAATATACCAGTCAGAACATTATTACCAGTCAGAACATGTGTTTAATATACCAGTCAGAACATGTGTTTTATATACCAGTCAGAACATGTGTTTGATATACCAGTCAGAACATGTGTTTAATATACCAGTCAGAACATGTGTTTAATATACCAGTCAGAACATATGTTTAATATACCAGTCAGAACATATGTTTAATATACCAGTCAGAACATGTGTTTGATATACCAGTCAGAACATGTGTTTAATATACCAGTCAGAACATGTGTTTAATATACCAGTCAGAACATGTGTTTAATATACCAGTCAGAACATGTGTTTAATATACCAGTCAGAACATGTGTTTAATATACCAGTCAGAACATATGTTTAATATACCAGTCAGAACATGTGTTTTATATACCAGTCAGAACATGTGTTTAATATACCAGTCAGAACATGTGTTTAATATACCAGTCAGAACATGTGTTTGATATACCAGTCAGAACATGTGTTTAATATACCAGTCAGAACATGTGTTTAATATACCAGTCAGAACATATGTTTAATATACCAGTCAGAACATGTGTTTAATATACCAGTCAGAACATATGTTTAATATACCAGTCAGAACATGTGTTTAATATACCAGTCAGAACATGTGTTTAATATACCAGTCAGAACATGTGTTTAATATACCAGTCAGAACATGTGTTTGATATACCAGTCAGAACATGTGTTTAATATACCAGTCAGAACATGTGTTTAATATACCAGTCAGAACATATGTTTAATATACCAGTCAGAACATATGTTTAATATACCAGTCAGAACATGTGTTTAATATACCAGTCAGAACATGTGTTTAATATACCAGTCAGAACATATGTTTAATATACCAGTCAGAACATATGTTTAATATACCAGTCAGAACATGTGTTTGATATACCAGTCAGAACATGTGTTTAATATACCAGTCAGAACATGTGTTTAATATACCAGTCAGAACATGTGTTTAATATACCAGTCAGAACATGTGTTTAATATACCAGTCAGAACATATGTTTAATATACCAGTCAGAACATATGTTTAATATACCAGTCAGAACATGTGTTTTATATACCAGTCAGAACATGTGTTTAATATACCAGTCAGAACATGTGTTTAATATACCAGTCAGAACATGTGTTTGATATACCAGTCAGAACATGTGTTTAATATACCAGTCAGAACATGTGTTTAATATACCAGTCAGAACATGTGTTTAATATACCAGTCAGAACATATGTTTAATATACCAGTCAGAACATGTGTTTAATATACCAGTCAGAACATGTGTTTAATATACCAGTCAGAACATGTGTTTAATATACCAGTCAGAACATGTGTTTTATATACCAGTCAGAACATATGTTTAATATACCAGTCAGAACATGTGTTTTATATACATGTCAGAACATGTGTTTTATATACATGTCAGAACATGTGTTTAATATACCAGTCAGAACATATGTTTAATATACCAGTCAGAACATGTGTTTGATATACCAGTCAGAACATGTGTTTAATATACCAGTCAGAACATGTGTTTAATATACCAGTCAGAACATGTGTTTAATATACCAGTCAGAACATGTGTTTAATATACCAGTCAGAACATGTGTTTGATATACCAGTCAGAACATGTGTTTAATATACCAGTCAGAACATGTGTTTAATATACCAGTCAGAACATATGTTTAATATACCAGTCAGAACATATGTTTAATATACCAGTCAGAACATGTGTTTTATATACCAGTCAGAACATGTGTTTAATATACCAGTCAGAACATGTGTTTAATATACCAGTCAGAACATGTGTTTGATATACCAGTCAGAACATGTGTTTAATATACCAGTCAGAACATGTGTTTAATATACCAGTCAGAACATGTGTTTAATATACCAGTCAGAACATATGTTTAATATACCAGTCAGAACATGTGTTTAATATACCAGTCAGAACATGTGTTTAATATACCAGTCAGAACATGTGTTTAATATACCAGTCAGAACATGTGTTTTATATACCAGTCAGAACATATGTTTAATATACCAGTCAGAACATGTGTTTTATATACATGTCAGAACATGTGTTTAATATACCAGTCAGAACATGTGTTTTATATACCAGTCAGAACATGTGTTTGATATACCAGTCAGAACATGTGTTTAATATACCAGTCAGAACATGTGTTTAATATACCAGTCAGAACATATGTTTAATATACCAGTCAGAACATATGTTTAATATACCAGTCAGAACATATGTTTAATATACCAGTCAGAACATGTGTTTGATATACCAGTCAGAACATGTGTTTAATATACCAGTCAGAACATGTGTTTAATATACCAGTCAGAACATGTGTTTAATATACCAGTCAGAACATGTGTTTAATATACCAGTCAGAACATGTGTTTGATATACCAGTCAGAACATGTGTTTAATATACCAGTCAGAACATGTGTTTAATATACCAGTCAGAACATGTGTTTGATATACCAGTCAGAACATGTGTTTAATATACCAGTCAGAACATGTGTTTAATATACCAGTCAGAACATGTGTTTAATATACCAGTCAGAACATGTGTTTAATATACCAGTCAGAACATGTGTTTAATATACCAGTCAGAACATATGTTTAATATACCAGTCAGAACATGTGTTTAATATACCAGTCAGAACATGTGTTTAATATACCAGTCAGAACATGTGTTTAATATACCAGTCAGAACATGTGTTTAATATACCAGTCAGAACATGTGTTTAATATACCAGTCAGAACATGTGTTTTATATACCAGTCAGAACATGTGTTTAATATACCAGTCAGAACATATGTTTAATATACCAGTCAGAACATATGTTTAATATACCAGTCAGAACATGTGTTTTATATACATGTCAGAACATGTGTTTAATATACCAGTCAGAACATGTGTTTTATATACCAGTCAGAACATGTGTTTGATATACCAGTCAGAACATGTGTTTAATATACCAGTCAGAACATGTGTTTAATATACCAGTCAGAACATGTGTTTAATATACCAGTCAGAACATGTGTTTAATATACCAGTCAGAACATGTGTTTGATATACCAGTCAGAACATGTGTTTAATATACCAGTCAGAACATGTGTTTAATATACCAGTCAGAACATGTGTTTAATATACCAGTCAGAACATGTGTTTAATATACCAGTCAGAACATGTGTTTAATATACCAGTCAGAACATGTGTTTAATATACCAGTCAGAACATGTGTTTGATATACCAGTCAGAACATGTGTTTAATATACCAGTCAGAACATGTGTTTAATATACCAGTCAGAACATATGTTTAATATACCAGTCAGAACATATGTTTAATATACCAGTCAGAACATGTGTTTAATATACCAGTCAGAACATGTGTTTAATATACCAGTCAGAACATGTGTTTTATATACCAGTCAGAACATGTGTTTAATATACCAGTCAGAACATATGTTTAATATACCAGTCAGAACATATGTTTAATATACCAGTCAGAACATGTGTTTTATATACCAGTCAGAACATGTGTTTAATATACCAGTCAGAACATGTGTTTTATATACCAGTCAGAACATGTGTTTGATATACCAGTCAGAACATGTGTTTAATATACCAGTCAGAACATGTGTTTAATATACCAGTCAGAACATATGTTTAATATACCAGTCAGAACATATGTTTAATATACCAGTCAGAACATGTGTTTGATATACCAGTCAGAACATGTGTTTAATATACCAGTCAGAACATGTGTTTAATATACCAGTCAGAACATGTGTTTAATATACCAGTCAGAACATGTGTTTAATATACCAGTCAGAACATATGTTTAATATACCAGTCAGAACATGTGTTTAATATACCAGTCAGAACATGTGTTTAATATACCAGTCAGAACATGTGTTTAATATACCAGTCAGAACATGTGTTTAATATACCAGTCAGAACATGTGTTTGATATACCAGTCAGAACATGTGTTTAATATACCAGTCAGAACATGTGTTTAATATACCAGTCAGAACATGTGTTTAATATACCAGTCAGAACATATGTTTAATATACCAGTCAGAACATGTGTTTAATATACCAGTCAGAACATGTGTTTAATATACCAGTCAGAACATGTGTTTAATATACCAGTCAGAACATGTGTTTAATATACCAGTCAGAACATGTGTTTAATATACCAGTCAGAACATGTGTTTTATATACCAGTCAGAACATGTGTTTAATATACCAGTCAGAACATATGTTTAATATACCAGTCAGAACATATGTTTAATATACCAGTCAGAACATGTGTTTTATATACATGTCAGAACATGTGTTTAATATACCAGTCAGAACATGTGTTTTATATACCAGTCAGAACATGTGTTTGATATACCAGTCAGAACATGTGTTTAATATACCAGTCAGAACATGTGTTTAATATACCAGTCAGAACATGTGTTTAATATACCAGTCAGAACATGTGTTTAATATACCAGTCAGAACATGTGTTTGATATACCAGTCAGAACATGTGTTTAATATACCAGTCAGAACATGTGTTTAATATACCAGTCAGAACATGTGTTTAATATACCAGTCAGAACATGTGTTTAATATACCAGTCAGAACATGTGTTTAATATACCAGTCAGAACATGTGTTTAATATACCAGTCAGAACATGTGTTTGATATACCAGTCAGAACATGTGTTTAATATACCAGTCAGAACATGTGTTTAATATACCAGTCAGAACATATGTTTAATATACCAGTCAGAACATATGTTTAATATACCAGTCAGAACATGTGTTTAATATACCAGTCAGAACATGTGTTTAATATACCAGTCAGAACATGTGTTTTATATACCAGTCAGAACATGTGTTTAATATACCAGTCAGAACATATGTTTAATATACCAGTCAGAACATATGTTTAATATACCAGTCAGAACATGTGTTTTATATACCAGTCAGAACATGTGTTTAATATACCAGTCAGAACATGTGTTTTATATACCAGTCAGAACATGTGTTTGATATACCAGTCAGAACATGTGTTTAATATACCAGTCAGAACATGTGTTTAATATACCAGTCAGAACATATGTTTAATATACCAGTCAGAACATATGTTTAATATACCAGTCAGAACATGTGTTTGATATACCAGTCAGAACATGTGTTTAATATACCAGTCAGAACATGTGTTTAATATACCAGTCAGAACATGTGTTTAATATACCAGTCAGAACATGTGTTTAATATACCAGTCAGAACATGTGTTTAATATACCAGTCAGAACATATGTTTAATATACCAGTCAGAACATGTGTTTAATATACCAGTCAGAACATGTGTTTAATATACCAGTCAGAACATGTGTTTAATATACCAGTCAGAACATGTGTTTAATATACCAGTCAGAACATGTGTTTGATATACCAGTCAGAACATGTGTTTAATATACCAGTCAGAACATGTGTTTAATATACCAGTCAGAACATGTGTTTGATATACCAGTCAGAACATGTGTTTAATATACCAGTCAGAACATATGTTTAATATACCAGTCAGAACATGTGTTTGATATATCAGTCAGAACATATGTTTAATATACCAGTCAGAACATGTGTTTGATATATCAGTCAGAACATGTGTTTAATATACCAGTCAGAACAAAGGTGGCACAAGAGGGCTTATCCCATACTAGTCTTCTTGAACACCTGTATCGTCACCTGCTAGTCCCCCTGAGTCCAATCCAAGCCAATTGATAGTCATGACTTCAGCTCTTGTCATTTGTATCCCTTGTGTTAATACTGTTATGTTCCTGTTTTATTTCCACAGGATCTTAAAAAGCCTTTTGATAAGGCCTGGAAGGATTATGAAACTAAAGTGTGAGTTAGAACCACATTATTATTATCACAACTGCCTCTGTTTCACCACCACCACTACTACCACCACTACTACTACTACCACCACTACTACTACCACCACTACTACCACCACGACTACTACCACTACTACTACCACCACTACTACCACTACTACCACCACTACTACTACCACCACTACTACTACCACTACGACTACTACCACGACTACCACCACAACTACTACCACCACGACTACTACCACCACTACTACTACCACTACTACTACTACTACCACCACTACTACCACCACCACTACTACCACTACTACTACCACTACTACTACTACCACTACTACTACCACCACTACTACTACTACCACCACTACCACCACTACTACTACCACTACTACTACCACCACTACTACTACCACTACTACTGCCACCACTACTACCACCACTACTAAATCAAATCAAATGTATTTATATAGCCCTTCGTACATCAGCTGATATCTCAAAGTGCTGTACAGAAACCCAGCCTAAAACCCCAAACAGCAAGCAATCCAGGTGTAGAAGCACGGTGGCTAGGAAAAACTCCCTAGAAAGGCCAAAACCTAGGAAGAAACCTAGAGAGGAACCAGGCTATGTGGGGTGGCCAGTCCTTTTCTGGCTGTGCCGGGTGGAGATTATAACAGAACATGGCCAAGATGTTCAAATGTTCATAAACGACCAGCATGGTCAAATAATAATAAGGCAGAACAGTTGAAACTGGAGCAGCAGCATGGCCAGGTGGACTGTGGACAGCAAGGAGTCATGTCAGGTAGTCCTTAGGCATGGTCCTAGGGCTCAGGTCCTCCGAGAGAGAGAAAGAAAGAGAGAATTAGAGAGAGGACACTTAAATTCACACAGGACACCGAATAGGACAGGAGAAGTACTCTAGATATAACAAACTGACCCTAGCCCCCCGACACATAAACTACTGCAGCATAAATACTTGAGGCTGAGACAGGAGGGGTCAGGAGACACTGTGGCCCCATCCGAGGACACCCCCGGACAGGGCCAAACAGGAAGGATATAACCCCACCCACTTTGCCAAAGCACAGCCCCCACACCACTAGAGGGATATCTTCAACCACCAACTTACCATCCTGAGACAAGGCCGAGTAGAGCCCACAAAGATCTCCGCCACGGCACAACCCAAGGGGGGGCGCCAACCCAGACAGGAAGATCACATCAGTGACTCAACCCACTCAAGCGCACCCCTCCTAGGGACGGTATGAAAGAGCCCCAGTAAGCCAGTGACTCAGCCCCTGTAATAGGGTTAGAGGCAGAGAATCCCAGTGGAAAGAGGGGAACCGGCCAGGCAGAGACAGCAAGGGCTGTCTGACCCACTGAAGAGATGAGTCTTCAGTAAAGACTTAAAACTTGAGACCGAGTTTGCGTCTCTTACATGGGTAGGCAGACCATTCCATAAAAAGTGAGCTCTATAGGAGAAAGCCCTGCCTCCAGCTGTTTGCTTAGAAATTCTAGGGACAATTAGGAGGCCTGCGTCTTGTGACCGTAGCGTACGTGTAGGTATGTAAGGCAGGACCAAATCAGAGAGATAGGTAGGAGCAAGCCCATGTAATGCTTTGTAGGTTAGCAGTAAAACCTTGACATCAGCCCTTGCCTTGACAGGAAGCCAGTGTAGGGAGGCTAGCACTGGAGTAATATGATCAAATGTTTTGGTTCTAGTCAGGATTCTAGCAGCCGTATTTAGCACTAACTGAAGTTTATTTAGTGCTTCATCCGGGTAGCCGGAAAGTAGAGCATTGCAGTAGTCTAACCTAGAAGTGACAAAAGCATGGATTAATTTTTCTGTATCATTTTTGGACAGAAAGTTTCAGATTTTTGCAATGTTAAGGAGATGGAAAAAAGCTGTCCTTGAAATGGTCTTGATATGTTCTTCAAAAAAGAGATCAGGGTCCAGAGTAACGCCGAGGCCCTTCACAGTTTTATTTGAGACGACTGTACAACCATTAAGATTAATTGTCAGATTCAACAGAAGATCTCTTTGTTTCTTGGGACCTAGAACAAGCATCTCTGTTTTGTCCGAGTTTAAAAGTAGAAAGTTTGCAGCCATCCACTTCCTTATGTCTGAAACACATGCTTCTAGCGAGGGCAATTTTCGGGCTTCACCATGTTTCATTGAAATGTACAGCTGTGTGTCATCCGCATAGCAGTGAAAGTTAACATTATGTTTTCGAATGACATCCCCAAGAGGTAAAATATATAGTGAAAACAATAGTGGTCCTAAAACGGAACCTTGAGGAACACCGAAATTTACAGTTGATTTGTCAGAGGACAAACCATTCACAGAGACAAACTGATATCTTTCCGACAGATAAGATCTAAACCAGGCCAGAACTTGTCCGTGTAGACCAATTTGGGTTTCCAATCTCTCCAAAAGAATGTGGTGATCGATGGTATCAAAAGCAGCACTAAGGTCTAGGAGCACGAGGACAGATGCAGAGCCTCGGTCTGATGCCATTAAAAGGTCATTTACCACCTTCACAAGTGCAGTCTCAGTGCTATGATGGGGTCTAAAACCAGACTGAAGCATTTTGTATACTACTACCACCACTACTAGTACCACTACTAGTAGTAGTACCACCACTACTACTACCACCACTACTACTACCACTACTACCACTACCACCATCACCACTACTACTACCACTACTACCACCACCACCATTACCACCACTGCCACTACTACCACCACCACCACTACTACTACCACCACTGCCACTACCACCACTACTACTACCACCACTGCCACTACCACCACTACTACTACCACCACTGCCACTACCACCACTACTACTACCACCACTGCCACTACCACTACTACTACCACCACCGCCGCCACTACTACTACCACCACTACCAACACCACCACCACCAACACTACCACCACCACCACCACCACTACTACCACCACTACCAACACCACCACCACCAACACTACCACCACCACCACCACTACCACCACCTCTACCCCCACCACTACTACCACTACCACAGTTTGAGAGTTTCAAAACTACACAACCTGTTACTGTATGTGGGTTAAAAATGTGGGGGGGAATAGTTTTGTTGAATAGCCTGCGTACCTGTTAGAGTAAGCGTAAGCGCACCATGAAGTTGCATGTGTGGGTTCAGCTTAACAACAACTAGAAATGGGAAACAATGGAAGCTAGTAAAAGGTCAACTGCTACTATTCATGAAACAGCTGATAAGGCAGACAGAACTTAAGAGAGAGAAAATAAGACTAGACCTATTATAGCGGCACCTGTTGCCTGTTTGTATGTGATTACAAAACTCCTCACATTTTTGTGAACACTGATTTTGTCTCTGAGATGTATTTAGTGTTGAATGAACTACGGTATAGACAGACAAGGGGTTTGCATTTCTGAAATTGGGCAGTACATGTTGGACGTCCCAACAGTATCTTTTCATTTTCAGCATGACAGGCATAAAAGGTGTGAATAAGCTCTTGTACATTTATTTGATAAATGACTTGACATAGAGATCATTCTAGTTCACTGTATGAGGACTGGGCAGGTCATTTAAGAGTTACTAGTTTACTAAAGACCAATGCTTTGTACCAAACACCTGCGGAGTCGTCATAGAGCCTTTTGGTTGATGTGATTGACTGGTGGTTTGATGACTCACTCTAAGGGAATGAGAACAGTTTAATAACTCTTAACATAAACTGAGGAGAGTAAATATTGATGTAATTGTATTTTTTATTAACCCATCCCATCTTCGGATGACAAACATGTATATATTTTTTTACAGCTTTTCTGCTACTTGTACATACATTTTACATATACCTTTTACATACATGGTACTTTTATAGAAAGCAGTCACATAACAATAATACTTTACCAAACATAAACTCTTTAATCCCACCTATCACCATAGACCTCAGCTCTTTCATCCCACCTCTCTCAGCCCATCCCACCTATCACCATAGACCTCAGCTCTTTAATCCCACCTATCACCATAGACCTCAGCTCTTTAATCCCACCTATCACCATAGACCTCAGCTCTTTAAACCCACCCCTCTCAGCCCATCCCACCTATCACCATAGACCTCAGCTCTTTAATCCCACCCCTCTCAGCCCATCCCACCTATCACCATAGACCTCAGCTCTTTAATCCCACCTCTCTCAGCCCATCCCACCTATCACCGTAGACCTCAGCTCTTTCATCCCACCTCTCTCAGCCCATCCCACCTATCACCATAGACCTCAGCTCTTTAATCCCACCTATCACCATAGACCTCAGCTCTTTAATCCCGCCCCTCAGCCACTCTCACCCCATCCCACCTATCACCATAGACCTCAGCTCTTTAATCCCACCTCTCTCAGCCCATCCCACCTATCACCATAGACCTCAGCTCTTTAATCCCACCTCTCTCAGCCCATCCCACATATCACCGTAGACCTCAGCTCTTTCATCCCACCCCTCAGCCACTCTCAGCCCATCCCACCTATCACCATAGACCTCAGCTCTTTAATCCCACCCCTCAGCCCATCCCACCTAATCACCATAGACCTCAGCTCTTTAATCCCACCTCTCTCAGCCCATCCCACCTATCACCATAGACCTCAGCTCTTTAATCCCACCTCTCTCAGCCCATCCCACCTATCACCGTAGACCTCAGCTCTTTCATCCCACCTCTCTCAGCCCATCCCACCTATCACCATAGACCTCAGCTCTTTAATCCCACCTATCACCATAGACCTCAGCTCTTTAATCCCACCCCTCTCAGCCCATCCCACCTATCACCATAGACCTCAGCTCTTTAATCCCACCCCTCTCAGCCCTTCCCACCTATCACCATAGACCTCAGCTCTTTAATCCCACCCCTCTCAGCCCATCCCACCTATCACCATAGACCACCCTCGTTTGGTTTCCATGTGTCATACATTTTTCAATTGCACAGTATCCTCAGATTGTGAGCTGAAGATGAAAGATGAAAACCTTTCCTACCAGTATTATTATATTATTTATTGACTGACTATGTCTTTCCAGATCACCCAACACTGCTAGTTGTAAGGTTCATTTTAAGTGCATGTTATGATTTTTTTTAACCATTCCTGAACCTGTGACCAGAAACAAGTTACATAGGGGTAGTACCAGAATAAATCATCTATTGATTTTGTCTCTTCGCAGCAAAATCTACAGAGCTGAGATTGTTGTATGCCCCATATGTATAGTATTCTGTTGGTGGCAAGAATTGTATATAATAATTTATATTGAAGTGTTGAATCAAGTGTTGTTTTTTGTACCCGTTCATAAACCATGTGTCATGGAATCGGTACATCACAAATCTCTTCCCATTTTATTTTGAAACCTGCATGGCGCAGCTGTGAACATTTTCGTCCTCAAATAAAACTGGTATATTTTTCTATTTTATGCCAATTCCTTCCAGCCAATCTTTAATATATGGCAGGCAAACAAGTTGCCTACCTTCTTCCTTTTCCGCTTGCCTCCTCCATTTTTGTGGTAATGCTGCAATCGGTTTGGTGTAAGTTTTGATTGTGCAGATATTGATATCATGTTAATTAGTGAATCATTTTCCTTCTTCATCCATTCATCCTGTGCTTCATCATCACTGAGACCTCTGTGTTCCTGCAGCACTAAGATAGAGAAGGAGAAGAAGGAGCATGCTAAGCAGCATGGGATGATACGGACAGAGTTCAGTGGAGGAGAGATCGCTGAGGAGATGGAGAAGGAGAGACGCCTCTTTCAGCTCCAGATGTGTGAGGTTGGATGAATCTGGCTATCTAATTATTTCACCTATCAGAGGCTATGCAGGATAGAAGACACGACAGGGTCCACTGAGGAGTATTTACACATGTCCGTTAATATTCTCTACAGTATCTTCTCAAAGTGAATGAAATTAAAACGAAGAAGGGGGTCGACTTTCTCCAGAACCTCATCAAATATTTCCACGCCCAATGCAAGTATGTTGTTTTCATTTACAAGTGATTTCAGATAAGCACTGTTCAGTCAGATTAGCACTGTTTAGTCAGATAAGCACTGTTCAGTCAGATTAGCACTGTTTAGTCAGATAAGCACTGTTTAGTCAGATTAGCACTGTTTAGTCAATGCATTTGTCTTTTGTAGGAGACTAATGCTTGACCCAGCTTGACTCCTGGTGACCTCTGTTTTCTCTCTCCTCACAGCTTTTTCCAGGATGGTCTGAACACAGTGAATAGCCTCAAACCTTCCATAGAGAAACTGGCTACAGACTTTACTATAGTGAGCCACTCTGTCCAAGCATCCATATCTTATAATATTCTCTTTGGATCTTACCATGGTTTTACTGCCTGTCTGTCAATAATGTGGCACTCACCACCCAGTTCTCTCACTTCCTGTTTCTCAGATCAAACAGACCCAAGATGGAGAGAGGAAACAGCTTAGTGAGCTCAGAGACGTTCTCAAGTCCTCCCTACAGTCTGAACAGAAAGAGGTGAGCTCTCAATCACTGGAGTAAGTAGCGGAGGTGATTTAGAGTCACACCCTTGGGATGAGGTAGCCCTGCCTGCCTGCCACTTAAAACTAGTGTCACCTTTTGCCCAAGAGGGAATCTCCTCTTGTTCTTGTGGTTAGGCCATTGGTTTACTGAGTAGGAGACCAGTGTTCAGATCCCACCAGTTACATTAGCTTGGTAGCAGAGAGGAAGGGACCTAATCCAATGACAGACCAGTTATAGCACATATACTGTAATGTATTTGGTCTTACCTGTCATAGGACCTTGTCATAGGAAAATAGGAAAAGCCTGTAGTTCTCCCTCACAAGACCCTAGTCTACTTACAGGAGTATAGATGACTAGTCTCGTGTGTCGTGTCATGTTACAATGCAATAGACTGATCATGGTTTCCACCAGAGGCTAGGAGAGTGAATGTCTGCTTTCTTGGTAAACTTTAGCTCTTTCCCCAATCAAGGCGGAGTTCCAAATTGCACCCTATTCCCCATATAGTTAACTACCTTTACCATGGCCTATAGGGTGCTATTTGGGATAAAGCCATAATCAATGTTCTTAACCACAGATAGGATTTGAAGGAAATAAAAACAGCTTCCGAACTTCCTGACCACTGCACACATTGATATCTGTAATCTTTTCTGAATGCAAGGCTCTGCTCAAGCCCTCCATTCAAATCTCAATTGCTTCCAGATTCTAGAGTCACTCACTCTATTTGAATATATCAAAATAAGGCTGCAAGGTGTACACCTACACTGCTAGAAGAAATGGTGCTCTGTAGAACCAAAAAAGGGTTCAATGGCTCGCTTCACATATGGCTCTCAAAAAGGACTGTATAGAGTTGCAAAGCACCATCATTTTTAAGCAGCGTAGAATAGGCCTTCAGGAGAGGACATTGAAGAAACCTGATTCAGATGAACACCTGAGCTATGAGAGATGGGAGAAGTGTTAAGTCCTCATGACTGAGTGTGTCTCTGATGCATTAGGATACCCAGGCCAAGCAGACAGGATACAGCCTTCACCAGCTCCAGGGGAATAAGGCCCACGGTACAGAACGCTGCGGAATGCTGTACAAGAAGAGTGAGGGGTGAGTGGACAGAGCTTTATAATCACCAATTTGGCCTCTGGTCTCTTACACAGAGCCAAGAGGAGCTGTTTGTTTCCCCGACAAAGGCAGGGAAATGTGGTTTTCGCCGAGGCGTTGGGGTAATATGATGATATGATGTAATATGATGTAATATGCCTTATCACATACATCATTCCATTTGCTGTTCATGAAACGGTATGGTTTGGTATTTTATTAGCTGTTGTGAAAGCAGTAGCTACTCTTCCTGGGGTCCACACATAACATGACACATTACATAATACAGAACATTAATAGACAAGAACATTAAGGACAGAACTACATACATTTAAAAATGGACATGTAGCCTACATATCAATATGTACACACAAACTATCTAGGTCAAATAGGGAAGAGGAGTTGTGCTGTGAGGTGTTGCTTTATGTTATTTTAAACCAGGTTTGCTGTTTATTAGAACAATATGAGATGGGAGTTCCATGCAATAATGGCTCTATATAATGGCTCTATATAATGGCTCTATATAATGGCTCTATATAATGGCTCTATATAATGGCTCTATATAATACTGTACTCTTTCTGGAATTTGTTCTGTATTTAGTTGTGGTTTGTGATAGAAGCTGTGCCGTAGAGGAATAGAGTGTTCTAGTGAAATAATGAATGTTTACTCTTCTTCAGTCTCAGGAAGGTGTGGCAAAAGAGGAAGTGTTCGGTGAAGAACGGGTTCCTGACTATCTCCCATGGAACGGTAAGAGACTTCCTGTTTTTGTCTTCTCCTATTGGTCACTCACTTTCCTTCATGCATGCTGTCATGCATGGCCCTCTCCTTACGGTCTGAATATACAGTACATACTACATGTCAGTCAGTGGGATTCTGTAAGGTCTTTATTTTGGACACATTTCTTCCGTAAATTGGAAAAAAATTACCCCTGAGTCTGGCTTCCGCAGTGAATTCCCCGTGAGCCTGGCTTCCACAGTGAATTTCCCCTGAGCCTGGTATCCACAGTGAATTCTCCCTGAGCCTGGTATCCACAGTGAATTCCCCCTGAGCCTGGTATCCACAGTGAATTCCCCCTGAGCCTGGTATCCACAGTGAATTCCCCCTGAGCCTGGCTTCCACAGTGAATTTCCCCTGAGCCTGGTATCCACAGTGAATTCTCCCTGAGCCTGGTATCCACAGTGAATTCCCCCTGAGCCTGGTATCCACAGTGAATTCTCCCTGAGCCTGGTATCCACAGTGAATTCCCCCTGAGCCTGGTATCCACAGTGAATTCCCCCTGAGCCTGGTATCCACAGTGAATTCCCCCTGAGCCTGGTATCCACAGTGAATTGTCCCTGAGCCTGTCATCCACAGTGAATTGTCCCTGAGCCTGTCATCCACAGTGAATTGTCCCTGAGCCTGTCATCCACAGTGAATTGTCCCTGAGCATCAAATCAAATCAAATTGTATTAGTCACATGTGCCAAATACAACAGGTGTGTAGACAGTGAAATGCTTACTTACAAGCACCTAACCAACAATGCAGTTTAAAAAATATGAATAAGAAATAAAAAGAACAAGTAATTAAAGAGCAGCAGTAAAATAACAATAGTGAGACTATATACAGGGGGTACCAGTACAGAGTCAATGTGGAGACTATATACAGGGGGTACCGGTACAGAGTCAATGTGCGGAGGCGCCAGTTAGTCGAGGTAATTGAGGTAATATGTACATGTAGGTAGAGTTATTAAAGTGACTGCATAGATAATAACAGAGAGTTGCAGCGACGTAAAAGGGGTGGGTGGGGGGGGGGGGGGTTGGCAATGCAAATAGTCTGGGTAGCCATTTGAAATAGAGTTTCCACAGTGAATTTGTCCAATGATAATGGAAGAAAAGGATCACATTTGTTCTGTTTCCCTGCATTTCACATTTTACATGAAATAACTGGACAGTAATTGTGCGACAACACTGCTGTTCTTTGGGCCTTTACAGAGATGTGGCTGTAAGCCAACGATACATTTCTAGGAGGCTGCTGCATTTGACGTTCTCTTTTTATTTTTTAAATAATGTTTTTTATTAAAAGTAATTTTACTGTTTGGCATTACCCAACTGGGAAAGTGGCATAAATACAATATGATCAACTTCAGCCCCCTCGGTTCTCTTACTCTTCTTTGCTCCTCTCTCATAGGCTAACACACCACCAGCAAAACTCAACCTGCTAACCTGTCAAGTGAAGCGTAACCCGGACGAGAAGAAAAGCTTTGATCTCTTCTCACGTAACTTAAGCAGCACTTTGATGCTCCATCTCAAACCTCTGCAACACTGGTCTGAATATGTAGCTAAAATAGCAAAAGCATGATAGAAACTATTCCCTAGACTCTTATGATATGATATTTATTGAAAGACAGACATGTATCTTCCATCGAGTCTCTTAGCATCTCTTACTGCAAGTGCCAGTTGTATGTTACTCAATCAGCCTATTATTTGTCTAAACAGATGACAGAACCTATCACTTTCAAGCTGAGGATGAGGCAGAGTGTCAGATGTAAGTACTGTGCCTGTCTGTGCCTTTTGCACTATGCAAGTTTGTGTGTGAACGTGGTGTGTACATCATTATGTGTGTACATGATACAGGTGGTACATGTAATTGGTCTTTCAGATTCTCTTTAAGTTTTTCGCGTCACTAATGGAACCCTATTCTCCATAGGGCTCCGGTCAAAGGTAGTGCACTACATAGGGAATAGGGTGCCATATGGGACTCAACCTTTGCCCTCAGAGCTTACTGGTTCTCTCTGCTGCCTGTGTTTTCAGATGGATCTCAGTCCTGCAGAACAGTAAGGAGGAAGCCCTGAACGATGCCTTCAAAGGAGACCAGGACGAGGGAGGGGAGAACAACATAGTCCAGGAGCTGACCAAGGCCATTGTCAGCGAGGTCAAGAGGATGAGCGGCAACGATGTGTGCTGCGACTGCGGAGCGCCCAGTGAGTGACACACAGAGCATGCTGGGAAAAGGCAGCATGAATGTTTTGTGGTCTTCCTCCCAGAGGGTTATTATATCAAAGTGAAGAATGCACAGTCTACATATGTGAATGTGTGAGGGTCTGACATGGGTTTAGTCATTTACAAGGCTGAATGTACAACCCGGCATGGTTTGACAATTGACATGGGCTTTTCTCCATGTGCTGCACACACATTCTTAGGATTCTTTGTTAGGTCAGTCAGATTAGTTCTGCAAAGACAGAAGAAAGAGTGTTGGCTGTTCAGGCTGTCGGATGTTACTGAAATCCCACTGGGCCTATACACTGAGTGTGCAAAACATTATGAACACCTACTCTTTCCCTGACATAGACTGACCTGGTGAATAGACTGACCTGGTGAATCCATGTGAAAGCTATGATCCCTTATTGATGTCACTTACTAAATCCAATTCAATCAGTGTAGATGAAGGGGAGGAGACAGATTAAAGAAGGATTTTAAGCCTTGATACAATTGAGACATGGATTGTGTATGTGTGCCATTCAGAGGGTAAATGGGCAAGACAAAATATTGAAGTATTTAAGTGCCGTTGAACGGGGTAAGGTAGTAGGTGCCAGGAGCACCGGTTTGACTGTGTCAAGAACTGCAACGCTGTTGGGTTTTTCACACTTAACAGTTTCCCGTGTGTATCAAGAATGGTCCACCACCCAAAAGACATCCAGCCAACTTGACACAACTGTGGGAAGCATTGGAGTCAACATGGGCCAGCATCCCTGTGGAACGCTTTCTACACCTTGTATAGTCCATGCCCCGACGGATTGAGGTTGTTCTGGGGGCAAAAGGGGAGGGTGCAACTCAATATTAGGAATGTGTTTATAGGGAATAGTGTAGAATTTACACTCATACAGTGCCTTGCAAAAGTATTCGGCCCCCTTGAACTTTGCGACCTTTTGCCACATTTCAGGCTTCAAACATAAAGATATAAAACTGTATTTTTTTGTGAAGAATCAACAACAAGTGGGACACAATCATGAAGTGGAACGACATTTATTGGATATTTCAAACTTTTTTAACAAATCAAAAACTGAAAAATTGGCCTGAAATGTGGCAAAAGGTCGCAAAGTGGGCCGAATACTTTCGCAAGGCACTGTAGGACACTGAAAATAGTGCATCAATAAACTACAGCTCCTTTTTAGGAGTGGAACTTTATTTAACGGTGCAACTATTTCAGGTGAGAACTTATAATGGGATCACCCTAGTCTTTTTTCTTTTTATTGTTTTTTAAAAGTAATTTTCAAGTTTATTGGACAGCGACAGTTGAGAAAGACAGGAAAATGAAGAGGAGAAATGGTGTGCCTCTCCGCCAGCGCTGGCATACAGATGTAGGATCTTAATTTGATCAATCTTTTGTTGCCGAGAATTTTCCTGTGCAGGAGGAAACGCAAACTTGTGCGTTTTCGAGGTTTAAAAAGGCTTCTAAAGTGTGTACTTTCCACTTTAAAATGTCAGACTTGATTTGCCCTAATGAAAAATGTATCAACTCCTACAAAAAAATAGCCATTGATTATAATCCCCATAATAATTCACATTTCCTGTTGCTGCAGGATTATTTTCCTGCTGTAGAAAACTGGGTCAAATTAAGATCCTACATCTCTACATGTGTGCCCCGAGGCAATGTTTGCTAACGCCAGACCACCCCGGGATACAGCACACTAGTCTTAACACTGATAATATCCTCTATATCTGTCTTCAGATCCCACCTGGCTCTCCACTAACCTGGGAGTGCTCATCTGCATCGAGTGTTCTGGAATCCACAGGGAGATGGGTGTCCACTACTCTAGAATACAGTCTCTCACACTGGACGTCCTGGGAACCTCAGAGCTCCTGGTAGATACTACAGGCTTTTAGAATTGTATTTTGACAGACTTTTGTATTATAGTATAGTTAGTAAGATTATTAGTAGTGTGGTCCCCAGATCTGTTCATGGTGTCTTGACAACTCCTATGGTCATTGTCCCTGTTCGTCACAAACAAATCTGGGACCAGGCTAGATTAATAAAGGCTGAGCAGATACGAAATTGACGTGTGCTCTACCTGGTCTTCCCCAGCTGGCTAAGAATGTAGGGAACGCAGGTTTCAATGAGATCATGGAGGCGGACCTGTCTGCACAGAGTGTGACTAAACCCAACCCCTCCAGTGACATGTAAGTAACAGACTGCAGGGCAGGACACACAAAACAGGAACAACACTGAATAGATTTCATTTCACATTAAGTCGAAATACGTTTCACTTCTTTTTTATATACTTTTTATAGTCCTGAGTGTCTTAGGTTATGTCCAAAATGACACACACTTCAATGGGCCCTGGTCTACAGACACCCTAGTTCGAATCCAGGTTATATCACAACCAGCCGTAATTGGGAGTCCCATAGGGTGGCACAGAATTGGACCAGCGTCGTCCAGGTTTGGCCGGTGTAGGCCATCATTGTAAATAAGAATTAGTTCTTAACTGACTTGCCTAGTAAAATAAAGGTTATTTTATATACATTTTATATACATTTTTTACAAATAAAAGTAGTGCACTGTGCTGCTGAGGGGAGGACGGCTCATAATAATGGATGGAACCGAGCGAATGGAATGGCAACAAATCATGTGTTTGATACCATTTTACCCCTTCCACTCCAGACATTACCACAAGCCCGTCCTCCCCAATTAAGGTGCCACCAACTTCCTGTGCACTAATATATAAGGGAGAGGGGTGCCAATTTGTATGCAGGTTTGCACTTGTTTCCTGTCTCTTTCCTGGTATTTGATCATCTATCTGTCTGGGCTCTTGTCTCCCTCAGGCAGACGAGGAAGGACTACATCACAGCCAAGTACACGGAGAAGCGTTTTGCTCAGAGGAAGTGTGCGGACGTGGCGTCCAGGCTGCACGTCCTGTGTGAGGCAGTGAAGACCCGAGACATCCTCTCTCTCATCCAGGTCTATGCTGAAGGAGTGGACCTGATGGAGACCATCCCGCTGGCCAATGAGCATGTGAGATGATTGACACTGGTTGCGTCCCAAATGGCACCCTATTTCGTACATAGTCCACTACTTTTCACCAGAGCACTATGGGCCCTGGTCAAAAATAGTGCACCATATAGGGAATAGGGTGCCATTTGGGAAGTAGACATTGCCTTCTAACAGTGACATGAGAGAAACATTAGTCTTGAAGTCCCTCATGGACTTAAAAAGCTTGACTGGTTTTTCTAGTTTTTGTGTGATTTGTTTTTGTGTGATTTGTCATATTTGAATGCCTCTGATTGGTAGGTATATTGGCTATATGTTTCTAACTCTGATGTTGTCGAACTGTTGTCTTGAGTTGTCATTGTTTCATGCCCTCAGGAACCGGGTGAGACAGCACTACACCTAGCAGTACGAATGGTGGACCGCAACTCCCTCCATATTGTGGACTTCCTGGCCCAAAATAGGTACTAAAGTACTGGGTGAAAAGATGCTGGTTTTATAGCTTATAGTAGCAGAAGCAAACAAGCTCTCAGATATCAAATGTGAAGAGGGGAAGTTATTTAACAGCATATAATGAAATATTTAGATAGGAGCAGAAGTTGTTCTCCCAATAATTGTCAATATCAATGAACGCCAGCGTTGCCCCCTTGTGGTGATAGTTCTCAGCTGCGTGTCTAACTTAACTTTTATTTTTAGGTTCCAGAAGTCCTCACAAGGATAGTAAAATAAGGCTTTTAGGCTTAGGGGTTAGGTTTAGGGTTAGAGTTAGAATTAGGGTAAGGGTAAGGGGTTAGGAATAAGAGGTTGGGGTTAAGGTTTGGTTAAGAGTAAGGTTTAGAGTTAGGGAAAATACGATTTTGAATGGGTATACATTTTTTTGTCCCCCACTTGGATAGTAAAACCAACGTGTGTGTGTCTCTCTCTGTCTGTAATCTGTCTGTGTGTGTAAGTGGGAACCTGGAGAAGCAGACAGCCAAAGGGAGCACGGCACTGCACTACTGCTGCCTGACCGACAACAGTGAGTGTCTCAAACTGCTACTGCGGGGCAGGGCCTCAGTCAGTATTGGTAAGCACCCTCATAGGATCATCTGCATCCCAAATGGCACCCTATTCCCTATATAGTGCTCTACTTTTAATCAGGGCTCATAGGCTCTAGTCAAAAGTAGTGCACTATATATGGAATAGGGTGCAATTTGGGATACAAACCCATCAACAAATGATAAAGGGCTGGTCAAGTCCCATAGAAACACGTTATTGAAGCTCTGGTTGGTTTGTCTGTCTCTGTGTGCAGCCAACGAGGCAGGAGAAACACCAATGGACATCGCCAAGCGCCTCAAACATACGCAGTGTGAGGAGCTGGTGAGTGTAGGCTTGCAATGTAATCTGAAGGTCATAGACATTTTACCACAATGACTGCATCCCAATTCTCCACCCTTTTCCCAATGTGTTAACTTGCACACTTTTCTTCGTGGATTTAACAATAGAGAAAACTCCCCCCAGACAATGCTTACACCATTCATATGCTTTTAATTCCATGACAGGGAGAGGGCAAAGGCACACTTTTGGAAAAGGGTGGAGGATTAGGAAACAGCCTATAAAAATCTGAAGATCCTCTTTATTAGAGGGTCCATGGTGCCATATGATCAAGATGGGTAACAGCAGATAGAGGTTGACTGTACGTTTGTTTGTCTTTGTGGTGTTCAGCTGACCCAGGCCGAGACGGGGAAGTTCAACGTCCACGTGCATGTGGAGTATGAGTGGCGGCTCAGCAACGACGACGACCTGGACGAGAGCGAAGATGAGATGGAGGACAAGGTGAGTTAGTTGACCTTTATTTTGGTTTGATTTATTAGGATCCCCATGATGACAGACTTACTGGGGTCTGACATGTAACGAAAAAAACATTAACATTACAAAAACGTTAAAATGTATATACAGTACCAATCAAAAGTTTGGCCACACCTACTCATTCCAGGGTTTTCTTCATTTTTACTATTTTCTACATTGTAGAATAATAGTGAAGATATTAAAACTATGGAATCATGTAGTAACCAAAAAAGTGTTAAACAAATCAAAATATATTATATATTTGAGATTCTTCAAAGTAGCCACCCTTTGCCTTGATGACAGCTTTGCACACTCTTGGCATTCTCTCAACCAGCTCACCTGGAATGCTTTTCCAATAGTCTTGAAGGAGTTCCCACAAATGCTGAGCACCTGTTGGCTGCTTTTCCTTCACTCTGCGGTCCAACTCATCCTCTGCGGTCCAACTCATCCTGTTCTTGGCCAGCTGCATTTTAACTAGGTCTTTCTTTGCAGCACTTGACCATATGACTGGACAATAATCAAGATAAGATCAAGCTAGAGCCTGCAGGACTTGCTTTGTGGAGTGTGTGGAAAATTGCTGTATGGTTGAATCATCGGCATACATGGGGACACATGCTTTGTTTAATGCCAGTGGCAAGTCATTGGTAAAAATAGAAAAGAGTAGAGGGCCTAGAGCTGCCCTGCGTTACACCACACTTTACATGTTTGACATTAGAGAAGCTTCCATCAAAGTAAACCCTCTGAGTTCTATTAGATACAGTAGATGACCCTGAATCCACAATATAGCAGAGGTTGAAAAGCCATAACACATACACTACCGTTCGAAAGTTTGGAGTCACTTAGAAATGTCCTTGTTTTTGAAAGAAAAGCACATTTTTTGTCCATTAAAATAACATCAAATTGATCAGAAATACAGTGTAGACATTGTCTCAACAACAGGTTGTGGTCAATAATATCAAAGGCTGCACTGAAATCTAACAGAGTGGAGGCTGTTATAGCAGCAAGGGGGGGACCAACTCTATATTAATGCCCATGATTTTGGAATGAGATGTTCGACGAGCAGGTGTCCACATATTTTTGGTCATGTAGTGTATGTGTTTATGACATCCCAGGGGAATCGGTGCTGCCTACTGTATACCAGACACACTTGGTATGCATATAAGCTGTTCTATGCTGTGTATGTAGGCTATGCTATGCTGTGCATCTATTTCCAATTGTTAAAAAACATGGCATCGATATCATTAGCAGGCTAGTAATGCTCTCTACCTGTACGTCCTATCCCCCATAACCAGCCCATCCCCCACAGACGGTCAGAGCAGGAACGTCCTGTCAGCTGTTTCGTCCCAAACAGTGGTCTCATGGGTCCAATGCCTGGTGGTCCCAACATGGCCTCCCTGGCCCGTGACGCAGCCAGCCTGGCCAGAGACAAGCAGAGAGCCCATCTCCCCAGCATGATGATGAACAACGAGACCTATGGCACCATCCTGGAACTCAGCCCCCCTCCCTCCGGCGTGCCAGCGTTACCGGTGGTACCCACCCCTCACCTTCCCCCCAGGACAGCCACCAAAGGTCAGTCGGACGACAATGAGCATTAGGTCAGGGGTGTCAAACTCAAGTCCTGGAGGGTGTCTTCTGGTTTTTGTTATTTCCTTTCGTTAGGTTCTAATTATCAGAGTAAGAACTCAATGGACACAATGAAAGCTCAAACCAAGTTTATTCTTCCCAAAGGATCAAACAGCTGAATCGAACACAACATGTTTACCATAGTGGTGGTATTTGTACCCCACTTTGGGTGGAGTCTCCTCCATCTCGTTAAACATTGTATCTTTATTGCTAGGCAGGAAACTAAGTGATACGGCAATAAACTTTTCCTCTCCCTTAACGTGACTTGACCTGACCTCGACCCCCTTCATCTCTAATCCATGACTCTCTCTCCCCTTATCAATGCCTGCCACGTGATCGTTTTCCCTACACTCAAAACATTCCAAGCTTAATTGCATCCACCATATACCTTCCTCCTACAGATAACCTCAGGTCCTCAGGTCTCTAGTATAACTAATGATTCATAACATTTAAAGGTCAGAAATCCAAACCCATCAGTCCCCCCTTTTTTTTTATATATTTGACATCATACTGTTCAACATCACACAAACTTGGAAATTACTTATAAATGGACAAACGATGATAATAAAACATGAACAAAAAAATAAATAAACATGATTAACATTCACAGTGAGGTTTACAAACGCAGAGATTTATGGCCTCTGTTCTATGATCCCACCATACACAATCTTATTTCCCTTTAGAACACTGATCATAAAATGTAAATCTTTCATAACAAAACAACATAAAATGTCTCATGAGATGAAAAGCCCCACAAGGTTTTCTGAGTTACCCGGAGTGTTTGGCCAGATACTTTTTTATTTGTTTCCTCTTTAGAATCCATTCCCCAGGTGTTTCGCCTACATTCTTTAACCCGAAATACTATTTTCTGTGGCAAATTTAGACAATTTCTCATCATAACGAATCCGCGATATTTGAACCCTGGCATCTATTAATAAGTTGTGCAAAACGTGTTCTCATCCGTCTTCCTTCACATAGAAACTGTAATCTCTATAAACCACTATCGATCGAACCGATACCGATACCATATGTGAAAGTTTCCTGTCCCGCTACTTTCAGAAGGTTTTGTTGCTGCTCTTTTGAAAAAGAGGCAAACGCTTGCATGGCAGCATCTCCTCCGAATGCAACAGGCTCCACTTCCACTCTACACTTATTATCCCAAAACCCAACGGCCCCACATCTAAAACAGGGATCTATCTCCCTATGCTTTGGTGTTTTTTCGCTACTTTTCTTTGCCTTACCTTGGCCATTGAAACCACTGTTGGTGACTTCCACTGTGGCTGTATTAAACCATCGCACGTCTGCAAAGTGAGCAGAGTTATATTCCACTCAAAGCATCCTGCTCTATTTCATCCACAACCCCCGCAATTGATTACCAGTTTCAAACCTGCCGTCAAAGCCGAAGTGCAAATTCTGTCTTTCTGTGGCTGCGTACTTCTACTACTTCCGGGTTTATCGGTTTGTATTTTTTGTTGATAGAATGCTGACATCAAAATGTTGGCATATTGAGCTTTTGATTCTGGTTCTATGTCAAGTCACAATTGCCTCCCTGAATTCTCTATCAGATTAGAATGTTCCGTTAGCCAGGAAAAGCTGACCAATTTTATCCCGTTTGCTGAATTTTTCCCATATTCGAGCCAAATTGGTAGAATGCTTGTGCGCTTCTTTCAGCGCCTCCATGGCTTAAATCCTCTAGTTCCACTTTACAGGGAGAATCGGGGCCGTCTGTCACCATTTCAGTAGTTATAATTCAAAACCTCATCCGACAGTGTCCAGGGTGTTTTCTTCACTCCCGTCTCTACACCTTCTATTAACTGTTTTCCAAGGTAGAGCTACCCACTTCCCCGGAGAATAGTTATGGTATTTGTGCCTATTAATTGGTCACGGCACTTAATACCTTGTATTAGAACCAATACTACAGCGTCTGCAAATGTATTACTGGAAAATACAACCGCCCCAATAGGGCATAAACCAACCTCTCTCCTTATTGCTACTGCTCATATACTCAAATCATGTTATCTTTCTCTTTTTCTAACCCACAGCTACTTGGCCCTCCAGGAATTGAGTTTGTCTCCCCTGCGCTGGACCATTGGTCCTTGAAAGTGTTGCTGGAATAGTGACAAATGGTTGACCCTATGTGACAAATGGTTGACCCTAAATGGTTGACCCTATGACTGTAACCTTGCAGGTCCACGGTGGAAGCAGGCTCCTATGGAGGGGGTGGGTAGACAGAGGTCCTCCTCAGACCCCCCAGACCCTCACACCCCAGACCCCAACAGCTCCATGTATGGTAAGTGCACTATATCATACTACACAATAAATAACACAATTATAACTATGTGATGGTGTCACGATCGTCGTAAGCATACTCGGACCAAAGCGCAGCGTGATCTGGGTTCCCCATATTTAATGAAACGCACAAAAACAATAAAGAATAACCGAAACGTGACGTTCTGGAGTGCTCACAGGCAACTACACAAAAAGAAGATCCCACAAAACACAGTGGGGAAATGGCTGCCTAAATATGATCCCCAATCAGAGACAACGAAAAACAGCTGCCTCTGATTGGGAACCATACCAGGCCAACATAGAACTAAACAACCTAGAATACCCACCCTAGTCACACCCCGACCTAACCAAAATAGAGAATAAAGGGCGGGGCGTGAAAGATGGATAGATAGATTGATATCACTCTCCTCTCTCCATGTAGTGCTTCCTCCAACTGCTCCCCCTCCCCCTGTGAACAAGAGGACTAATGTGATGGAGCCTAGAGGCCATAAGACTGGTCCTCTACCACCTTTACCTCCAGTATTACCTGGGCCTCAAGTGCCAACGGTCATCCCAGGAATACCAGTCCAACCAACAGCACCCCCCTTCAAACCCACACAGCCCCCTCCTGTCCCCGCACACCCCCCTCCTGTCCCCGCACACCCCTCTCCTGTCCCCGCACACCATCCCAGCAGGAGAGCCACAGGGCCCAAGTCACCTAAATCACCGACTAGGTAAGAACTGGGGCAGAATTTATCAAGCATCTCAGAGTAAGAGTGCTGAATTAGGATCAGTTTAGTATTTTAAATCACAATGAATATGATTACGTGGATAGGGGGGACCTGATCCTAATTCAGCACTTCTACTCTGAGACGCTTCATCATATGGCCACTGACCATGGAAGGATCATGTTTTGAATTCTTAAACTGCATCCTCATATGATCTCATTCAAGAGTATTGCATATTATGTGTAGATAACCTGTGGATAGATGGATACAGTAGATGGATGGATGGATGGAGGGATTGGTTTCACTCCCCGTTCTCCATCTAGTGATTATCAGTTAACTAAGACCATTCATGTATGTGTGGGTTCAGTTCAGATAAACCCGCTCTTAAAGGACCTCCCACCAGGACTGCTGGACCAACTGATGGACCAGGTAAACAGACAAATACAATTATTATAAAATATGAAATAACTGGTCTGTTCTGATTCAAAGAGCTTTAATGTACAGTTGAAGTTGGAAGTTTACATACACCTTAGCCAAATACATTTAAACTCAGTTTTTCACAATTCCTGACATTTAATCCCTGTCTTAGGTCTGTTACGATCACCACTTTATTTTAAGAATGTGAAATGTCAGAATAATAGCAGAGAGAATTATTTATTTCAGCTTTGATTTCTTTCATCACATTCCCAGTAGGTCAGAAGTTTACATACACTCAATTAGTATTTGGTAGCATTGCCTTTAAATTGTTTAACTTGGGTAAAACGTTTCGGGTAGCCTTCCACAAGCTTCCCACAATAAGTTGGGTGAATTTTGGCCCATTCCTCCTGACAGAGCTGGTGTAACTGAGTCAAGTTTGTAGGCCTCCTTGCTCGCACACGCTTTTTCAGTTCTGCCCACAAATGTTCTATGGGATTGAGGTCAGGGCTTTGTGATGGCCACTCCAATACCTTGACTTTGTTGTCCTTTAGCCATTTTGCCACAACTTTGGAAGTATGCTTGGGGTCATTGTCCATTTGGAAGACCCATTTGCGACCAAGCTTTAACTTCCTGACTGATGTCTTGAGATGTTGCTTCAATATATCCACATAATGTTCCTTCCTCATAATGCCATCTATTTTGTGAAGTGCACCAGTCCATCCTGCAGCAAAGCACCCCCACAACATGATGCTGCCACCCCCGTGCTTCACAGTTGGGATGGCGTTCTTTCGGCTTGCAAGCTTCCCCCTTTTTCCTCCAAACATAACGATGGTCATTATGGCCAAACAGTTATTTTTGTTTCATCAGACCAGAGGACATTTCTCCAAAAAGTACAATCTTTGTCCCCATGTGCAGTTGCAAACCGTAGTCTGGCTTTTTTTATGGCGGTTTTGGAGCAGTGGTTTCTTCTTTGCTGAGCGACCTTTCAGGTTATGTCGATATAGGACTCGTTATACTATGGTTATAGACACTTTGTATCTGTTTCCTCCAGCATCTTCACAAGGTCCTTTGCTATTGTTCTGGGATTGATTTGCACTTTTCGCACCAAAGTACGTTCATCGCTAGGAGACAGAACGCGTCTCCTTCCTGAGCGGTATGACAGCTGCGTGGTCCCATGGTGTTTATACGTGCGTACTATTGTTTGTACAGATGAATGTGGTACCTTCAGGCATTTGGAAATTGCTCCCAACGTTGAACCAGACTTGTGGAGGTCTACAAAAAAATTCTGAGGTCTTGGCTAATTTCTTTTGATTTTCCCATGATGTCAACCAAAGAGGGACTGAGTTTGAAGGTAGGCCTTGAAATACATCCACAGGTACTCAAATGATGTCAATCAGCCTATCAGAAGCTTCTAAATCCATTACATAATTTCTGGAATTTTCCAAGCTGTTTAAAGGCACAGTCAACTTAGTGTATGTAAACTTCTGACCCACTGGAATTGTGAATTATAAGGGAAATAATCTGTCTGTAAACAATTGTTGGAAAAATTACTTGTGTCGTGCACAAAGTAGATGTCCTAATCGACTTGCCAAAACTGTAGTTTGTTAACAAGAAATTTGTGGAGTGGTTGAAAAACGAGTTTTAATGATTCCAACCTAAGTGTATGTAAACTTCCGACTTATAACGTATGTGCTTTGACAAAGGAACCGAAACGCCTCAGTAATAAACATCATGGAAGGGAAGTAAGCTGCCGTTCTAAAACTTCTTTTACAATTGCGGCTTTATTCTATGTGTTTGGTCAATGAATTGATGATTGCTGTCTCTGTGTCTTTTTGTTTGTATGAGCAGTAAAGACTGCACCTGTACCTGGCTCCCCTCACAGCTCTGGTCCCACCCCCCCAACACTGAAGCCCCGCGCCAACCACCCTGTAAGCGCCTAATATAATAATAAAATATGCCATTTAGCAGACACTTTTATCCAAAGCAACTTATGTGTGCATATGTTTTCGTATGGGTGGCCCTAGCGGGAAAGGAAACCACAATCTTGATGTTGCTAACGCCAAGCTCTACCAACAGGACCTGACCTCAGCCAATTATTAGCTCCTGACATTAGCCAATTAGAGCTGTGCAATCACTACCTCACACACAGACTATTATAGCAATACAGTAATATCACATTTACACTGATTATGATCAAGTCATATTTACAGTCTTAGGATTTACCATCAGGACTGATTGAACACAAAAATCTAACATTGTCTTGTCTCACTTTGTATTAATTGGCCTTTTTCGCACTCAGAAACAGAAACCCAAGAGAGTGAAAGCCATCTACAACTGTTCTGCTGATAACTCAGATGAGTTAACGTTCACAGAGGGAGAGGTGATCATAGTGGATGGAGAGGAGGACCCGGAGTGGTGGGTAAGTACTGTATATATATATATATATATATATATATATATATATATATATATATATATATATATATATATATATATATACACTCACACACACTCACACTCAAGTGTTGTCATATCTGTACCACTGACTGTATCCTGTCCTGTGTATATTACAGTTTGGACATATGGAGGGGGAGCCGACCAGGAGAGGGGTCTTCCCTGTGAAATTTGTACACTTCATCACTGACTGATGCATCTGATGGTGTGACCGAAGCTGTCTCTCGCCTCTAGGCTGTCTTTATCTATGGCTGTATCAGAAGAGGCTGGTGGGAGGAACTATAGGAGGGCAGACTCATTGTAATGGCTAGAATGGAATTGATGGAACAGAGTCAAGCATGTGATTTCCATATGTTTGATACTGTTCCATTTATTCCATTCCAGACATTATAATAAACCCGTCCTCCTACAGCTCCTCCTACCAGCCTCCACTGGTCTTTATGTGAGACTGTGAGTGAAAAAGATGTGGAATGTGCACTGTGTGTATGATGTTATTCTCATGCATCCAAACATCAAAAGAAAATGTCTGCTTCCCAAATGGTACCCTATTCCCTAAATAGTGCACAACTATTGACCAGAGTCCTATGGGTCCTGATCAATGGTAGGGCACTGTATAGGGAATGTATACTATGTGACCTGCCAACAGAATGTTCTACAATTATGGAAAATGTGTGACAAACTATGTAACAACATTAACCAAATAAGAGGCAAGGAGAAAACTGTTCAGCCCGCACCCCAAGTGTTGAGAAACTTCAGTTTGTTGGGACAACTGGAAATAACTGGAGAAAGATTCTGGTTAGACTATGGCTAGAATTCAATCCAATCGCACTTCGTCCACACTGTGCATTTTAAAGGCAATGTTCCCTCGTTCGCGGAGACCACATTCATGGTATACGCTGCACATGTCGGCTTAATCAAAGATGACCTTTAAATGGTGTGTTGTCCCTCAGATCCAGTAATGTGTATTGTGTTATTAACTCAATGGGTATTGAAAGAGTAAACTCATAATGTAATAAAAAACATATTGTACAGACATTCAAAGTTTTCTACATATTACATAGTCATTAAACTGCTGTGAATCACAAACACTTGCCACTGTGCATGGTCATCCCTGACCACCTCTGCTGATGGGAAACTGATATGTTTGATCCTAACATAGAAAAAAATCTAATTTATCAAGAAAGCATTTGTGAATATATATCATGCTATTGAAAGGGTTACAGGGTAACTCTGTATGTACATTGTTGTAGCTGTACAATCATCTTCCCTCTTGTTCTTTACAAGGTCATTAAAACTTGAAATGGCTCATTGTGTGTTTTGTCTTCAATGCATCATGTTATGACGGATCAGTATAGTGGTCACTCTACTTACACGTACTGTAATGACAGTCCAGATGATGATGATGAGGACATCACAGATCATAGCAATCTAATAACTGCTCTTGCTGCTATGCCCTAAAATGTTGTTACAACACTGGTGTCGTGCCGAAAATCTCCCCCCTGCCAGAACAAACTTCACGTCAGGATAGGCAACCGAAATGAATAATTAATGTATGTGTGTTATATTAAACATAGAGGAGGGAGTAAAATGTTGGCAAGCAATAAACATTTCAGAACAATTATGGCTGAATTATTATCCTTCCACTTTCAAAAATACTAATCGAATAAGACATGGGAGAGATGAGGAATTTTGGCAAAGAGATTTATTTATAGACTGATACAAAATCAGTAGCAGATTTAAGTACGGGCGACATGGGCAGCCGCCCAGGGCGGCATCTTGCCGCCACCAGCGGGCGAGGCTGCTGAAGGGGGTGCTCGCCCAGGGCGCCATACAAGCTAGAACCTCCACAAACACGTGGAAACAAATAGCTAAACCGAAAACTGCAGGCAAAAATGCTTTCTGCTACTAAGATCAGTGAAATGTAGGTTAAACTGATGGAGTGAAGAGCAGAAATGTCAACTAGCAAGCAAGTCGCAGCAATGACTCTGTCAATCACCACATTCTTATCGGCAGACTCAATAACCTTGGCTTTTTAAATGACTGCCTTCGCCTGGTTCACCAACTACTTCTCAGAGTTCAGTGTGTCAAATCGGAGGGCCTGTTGTCTGGACCTCTGGCAGTCTCTATGGAGGTGCCACAGGGTTAAATTCTCGGGACGACTCTTTTCTCTGTATATATCAATGATGTCGCTCTTGCTGCTGGTGATTCTCTGATCCACTTCTACGCAGACAACATCATTCTGTATACATCTGGCCCTTCTTTGGACACTGTGCTAACAATCCTCCAAACGAGCTTCAATGCCATACTACACTCTGTCCGAGGCCTCCAACTGCTCTTAAACCAAGTAAAACTAAGTGCATGCTCTTCAACCGATTGCTGCCCGCACTCTCCCGCCCGACTAGCATCACTACTCTGGACGGTTCTGACTTAGAATATGTGAACAACTACAAATACCTAGGTGTCTGATTAGACTGTAAACTCTCCTTCCAGACTCACATTAAGCATCTCCAATCCAAAATGAAATCTAGAATCGGCTTCCTATTTCGCAAAGAAAGCCTCCTTCACTCATGCTGCCAAACATACCCTCATAAAACTGACTATCCTACCGATCCTTGATTTTGGCAATGTCATTTACAAAATAGCCTCCAACACTCTACTGGATGTAGTCTATCACAGTGCCATCCATTTCGTCACCAAAGCCCCACATACTACCCACCACTGCGACCTGTATGCTCTTGTTGGCTGGCCCTCACTACATATTCGTCTCCAAACCCACTGGCTCCAGGTCATCTATAAGTCTACGCTAGGTAAAGTCCCACCTTATCTCAGCTCACTGATCACCATAGCAACACCCACCCGTAGCACGCGCTCCAGCAGGCATATTTCACTGGTCACCCCCAAAGCCAACACTTCCTTTGGCCGCCTTTCCTTCCAGTTCTCTGCTGCCAATGACTGGAACGAATTGCAAAAATCACTGAAGCTGGAGTCTTATATCTCCCTCTCTATCTTTAAACATCAGCTGTCAGAGCAGCTTACCGATCACTGTACCTGTACTCAGCCAATCTGTAAATAGCACACCCAACTACCTCATCCCCATATTGTTATTTATCCTCTTGCTCTTTTGCACCCCACTATCTCTGCACATCATCATCTGCACATCTATCACTCCAGTGTTAATGCTAAATAGTAATTATTTCACCTCCATGGCCTATTAATTGCCTTACCTCCGTTATTGTCCAAAGATGCCCAAGTCTTTTTACCGGGCTAAATATGTAGCTAGCTAGTTGGTATTTCCAAGTAGTTAGCCAACTAATTTACTATGCATTCTATGAGTTCTCATCAAGATGCATTTTTTATTTTGCTGTCAAAATATTGCCATAATGCGTGCTTGTTCTGAATCTGTCACAACGTCACTTTGTGTCAAAGGTCATCATCAGACAGTCGACTCCTGTTTCCCTCCAACAGTGGAGCTGGACAGGTCATGCATCATTCTGGAGTTAATGGGGACCAAAAATCATGGCAATGTAACACACCTTCAGTCATAAACTCAGCAAAAAAAGAAACAACCCTCACTGTCAACTGCGTTTATTTTCAGGAAACTTAACACGTGTAAATATTTGTATCAACATAAGATTTAACAACTGAGACATAAACTGAACAAGTTCCACAGACATGTGACTAACAGAAATGGAAAAATGTGTCCCTGAACAAAGGGGGGGTCAAAATCATGGAGGGATTGTGCCTTCCTGGTGTAACTCGGGCAGTTGTTGTTGCCATCCTGTACCTGTCCCGCAGGTGTGATGTTCAGATGTACCGATCCTGTGCAGGTGTTGTTACACATGGTCTGCCACTGCGAGGCCAATCAGCTGTTCGTCCTGTCTCCCTGTAGCCCTGTCTTAGGCGTCTCACAATACGGACATGACCATTTATTGCCCTGGCCACATCTGCAGTCCTCATGCCTCCTTGCAGCATGCCTAAGGCACGTTCACGTAGATGAACGTGCCTTAGGTGTTTTTCAGAGTCAGTAGAAAGGCCTCTTTTATGTCCTAAGTTTTCATAACTGTGACCTTTATTGCCTACCGTCTGTAAGCTGTTAGTGTCTTAACGACCGCTCCACAGGTGCATGTTTATTAATTGTTTATGGTTCATTGAACAAGCATGGGAAACAGTGTTCAAACCCTTTACAATGAAGATCTGTGAAGTTATTTGGATTTTTATGAATTATCTTTGAAAGACAGGGTCCTGAAAAGGGGAAGTTTCTTTTTTTTGCTGAGTTTATTTGTCACACAAAATGTGTGAGTCAAACTTCAATAGAAGTAACCTGATATGCTCAATCGTTTGCAGCTGGACTGGAATTCACCAAGGACGGGATGGAACGCAGGCCCTCTCCCTGTATCGATTTGATCAACCCGGCTGAGACAGACCTGCTTCTCATCAGCGAGTATGTCTTCCTTCCCTCTCATCTGTTCTGTAGAAAACACAATACACAAAAGAAAACAAGTATTTTTTAACAAGTGATTTTTATTGGACAAATCCAGGTAGTCCCCCGTTTCAGTATGGGGATACCAAGTCAGTTGTACAACTGAATGCATTCAACTGAAATGTGTCTTAACTCCACCCTTCTGAATCAGAGAGGTGCAGCGGCTGCCTTAATCAACCTCCACGTCATCGGCGCCCGGGGAGCAGTTGTTGTTGGGGGTTAACTGCCTTGTAGGGCAGAACGGCAGATTTTTATCTTGTCGATTTGGGAAAATCGATCTACACAGCCATGTCTTCAGGCCAAAAACTACAGGATGCTGCTGAGTAGATTCGTTGTAGAGATGCCATCATCCATTATGGACAATTAGGGTTCACATGGTGTCGGTGACTGTCTCCGTTTTTCCTCCAGATAACATCTCTGCAGACGACATGCTGCACACAGAGACCAACGTGGATGAGAGCATGGAGAAGATCGAGGCCATCAACCTCTACGAGGTGAAAGAGGTGCCCGGCATTATGTTATGCTGTTACCACGCGGGTCATGTCCTGGGCACAGCCATGTTTATGATGGAGATAGCAGGGGTAAAAGTGAGTACTGAGTTTAGAAAATGAGGAGAGCTTTTTCAACTTCTTCTTGAAAGGTTCCATTGGTTCATGATTTCCCCTGATTTTGTCCAGTTTTATTATTCTTGAATATCTCCTCATCTCCACCTTGTTTTTGTAGATGTGCCATTATAAAGTGTAATCATCTCCCCAATGCATCACATAGATACAGAATGTGTTGTTTAATCTGGCCAGTAGATGGCACCCATATGCTGGACAAATGTTCCTGTACAAGGCCATTCATGCAATGTTGTTTTCCATGTCTCATCCCCGTGTTTGCCTTGGAAAAAGGCCAGGAATTTCTGCTCATCCTGGGCGAGATTCTCCAACCAGTCCCCACTTCATCCTGCTTATAGAGCAGGGATCTTCCTCTGTTCTACAGCTCCAGTCACTCTCAATCATGAAAGAGTTCACTAGGAACCAAACGACACATGGCCTCCAATCAGAAACACACTTTTCACTTTCCGTTGCGTGCTCTAATGAACACAAACCCTTCTCTAGTGTGTGTGTGTGTGTGTGTGTGTGTTTTCACAGAGGCGTACTAGCATAACCACCCAGAGCGTCATGACATTCCCGTCTAGTACGCATAGTCTCTGGCTGAAAGAAGTGCTGCTTACCAGACCTACATCAATGCTGTGAACGACAAGATCTGCAAGGCCATCAATGTCAACAACCCCTTTGTCTTCAAGCACATCAGCAACCTCATGGTGGGTAACATTAATCAGATGAATGTTCAGCCTCCGACCACAGTGCACTACAGAGGGTAGTGCGTACGGCCCAGTACATCACCGGGGCCAAGCTTCCTTCCATCCAGGACCTCTATACCAGGTGGTGTCAGAGAAAGGCTCCAGCCACCCTAGTCATAGACTGTTCTCTGCTACCTCACGGCAAGCGGTACCGGAGCGCCAAGTCTAGGTCCAAGAGGCTTCTAAACAGCTTCTACCCCCAAACCATAAGACTCCTGAACAGCTAATCAAATGGCTACCGAGACTATTTGCATTGCCCCCATCCCACCACACACTGCTGCTACTCTCTGTCATTGTCTATGCATAGTCACTTTAATAACTCTACCTACATGTACCTATTATCTCGACACCGGTGCCCCCGTGCATTGACTCTGTACCGGTACCCCCTGTATATAGCCCCGCTATTGTTATTTACTGCTGCTCTTTAATTTTGTTATTCTTGTCTCTTACTTTTTTTTTCCTTAACTGGTTAAGGGCTTGTAAGTAAGTGTTTCACTGTAAGGTTGTATTCGGCATGTGACAAATAAAATTTGATTTGAGTGGCATTTTATTACTTTTTTATATATTAGGTACCAAATAGTAGATAGACTGAAACGGGGAGCGACTACCTGTACTTATTCAATAAGAAACTATGTTAATTTCCTTTGCAAATAGGTTTGCTATGTACCCCTCGGTCCATGCTAACTCTGCTGTACCCCTCGGTCCATGCTAACTCTGCTGTACCCCTCGGTCTATGCTAACTCTGCTGTAGCCCTCGGTCCATGCTAACTCTGCTGTACCCCTCGGTCTATGCTAACTCTGCTGTAGCCCTCGGTCCATGCTAACTCTGCTGTACCCCTCGGTCCATGCTAACTCTGCTGTAGCCCTCGGTCCATGCTAACTCTGCTGTACCCCTCGGTCCATGCTAACTCTGATGTAGCCCTCGGCCCATGCTAACTCTGCTGTACCCCTCGGTCTATGCTAACTCTGCTGTAGCCCTCGGTCCATGCTAACTCTGCTGTAGCCCTCGGTCCATGCTAACTCTGCTGTACCCCTCGGTCTATGCTAACTCTGCTGTAGCCCTCGGTCCATGCTAACTCTGCTGTACCCCTCGGTCTATGCTAACTCTGCTGTAGCCCTCGGTCCATGCTAACTCTGCTGTACCCCTCGGTCCATGCTAACTCTGCTGTAGCCCTCGGTCCATGCTAACTCTGCTGTACCCCTCGGTCCATGCTAACTCTGATGTAGCCCTCGGCCCATGCTAACTCTGCTGTACCCCTCGGTCTATGCTAACTCTGCTGTAGCCCTCGGTCCATGCTAACTCTGCTGTAGCCCTCGGTCCATGCTAACTCTGCTGTACCCCTCGGTCTATGCTAACTCTGCTGTAGCCCTCGGTCCATGCTAACTCTGCTGTACCCCTCTTTGATGACGGCGGGCCCAGTGTGGTGATGGCGTCTCCAGATATGATGCAGAGCAGTCTGTCCTGAGAGCTGGTGCAACGACAAAAGGAACTGTCATCATCGCCGTATACTGCGTAGAGGATACCCTCACCAAGTTGGGGCTCAGTCTTCAACACGTCTTAAGTTGCCCTTTTAAAGCAGACATTTCTCAGTCACGGTGACACGTTACACCAACAATAATCCTACAGTGTGTATTCATTTCAAGCCAAACTTTGTGATGAAATATTTATAATCAAATGACAGAAAGAACACAATAACAGAATGAAGTCATTTAAAGACTAAGCTATGAGTGTGTATGATCTGTTCATGAGTTGACTGTTTCTCTACGACTATCCTCAGTACATCATGTCAGAGCCAGAGGAGATCACCACCACATCAGGACAGGAGCTGCAGATGTCAGTGGACTAGAGAGGAGAGGGCTGTATTGGTTAGAACATTTCTCCTCTCCCAAAATCAGGGAAAGGATTTTTTTTCTAGAATGCAAATAGGGCAAGCCTATGACCCTCCACATCTCTCAAGACGTCTCCACTTTTAAATAGCACCTGGGCCAGCACAGGTGAAACACCTTCCCACTAACGACTAATAACCTGACATGGCTCCTTGCTGTCCCCAGTCCACCTGGCCGTGCTGCTGCTCCAGTTTCAACTGTTCTGCCTTATTACTATTGGACCATGCTGGTCATTTATGAACATTTGAACATCTTGGCCATGTTCTGTTATAATCTCCACCCGGCACAGCCAGAAGAGGACTGGCCACCCCACATAACCTAGAGAGGAACCAGGCTTCGGCCTTTCTAGGGAGTTTTTCCCCTAGCCACCGTGCTTCTACACCTGCATTGCTTGCTGTTTGGGGTTTTAGGCTGGGTTTCTGTACAGCACTTTGAGATATCAGCTGATGTATGAAGGGCTATATAAATACATTTGATTTGAGGTGTAACACATACTGACTAACGAGGTGACACCAGTTGGTGCGCAAAACATGGTAAAATCCAACCTCAAAACATAAATGGGAAAACCAAAGCCTGTAACACCTTCCCACTTAAGACAAATATCCTATACTGAAAAATATTATTGCAACAATTTCAAAGATTTTACTAAGTCACAGTTGAGAAAATCTGTCAATTAAAATACATTGAGCCATAATCTGTAGATTTCACATGACTAGGAATACAGATGTGCATCTGTTGGTCACAGATGGGCCTCACAATGGACCTCAGGATATCGTCACGGTATTTCTGTGCATTCAAATAGCCAAAATGCAATTGTGTTTGTAGTCCGTAGCTTATGCCTGCCCATACCATAACCCCACCATGGGGCACTCTTTTCACAACAGCAAACCACTCGCCCACACAATGCTATACGTGGTCTGCAGTTGTGAGGCCAGTTGGATGTACTGCCAAAGTCTTTAAAACAATGTTGGACGCTTATGGTACAGAAATGAACATTCAATATTCCAGCGACCACGCTAGTGGACATTCCTGCAGTCAGCATGCCAATTGCACACTCAAAACTTGACATCTGTGGCATTGTTTTGTGTGACAAAACTGCACATTTTAGAGTGGCCTTTTGTCCCCAGCACAAGTCGCACCTGTGCTGGATCATGCTGTTTAATCAGTTTCTTTTTATGCCACACCTGTCAGGTGGATGGATTATTTTGGCAATGGAGAAATGCTCACTAAAGGATGAAAATAATTTGAGAGAAATAAGCTTTTTGTGCATATGGAACATTTCTGGAATCCTTTATTTCAGCTCATGAAACATGGGTCCAACACTCTGCATTCTATATTTGAGTATATTGTTGGACAAGTTTGCGCACCAACAGAAAACTTCCATCTCACAACTTAAATGTATCACCTTCGCCAATGTAAACATGGCATCTACTGGCACTCAATGAAATAAAAAAGACACCCACTTTTTGGTAAATATAGTCACTTTATTTTCTTATAGCTGCTGAAAACTCATAAGTTAATAATGTATGTTTCTAAAACTCATCCCCCTGGAAAGAGCGCAACCACAGCATTGAAAAGTGCTAACATGCTCCAACAGATTTGTTGCCCTGCAACAACCTCTCAGTATTCTCAAAGTACCTTTGACATGATGTCCAAACACAAGATCATTCGGACTAAAATTGAGATATTCCTGAACAACCACCCGCGCTGTAAACAGCACAAGACCCCTTCATCCCAGTCTCTCAAACGCAAAGCAGTAAGCTCTCAACATAGACTTCAAAGTCTGATAAAATCTCAAGAGCACCTTGAAACTCTGGGTGGTAGGCACTAGAGGGGCAGTGGGTAACACCCAACTATTGTAGCACTTGCTGGAAGATTTGCATTTAAATTTAAACCTTGGTCCGACTGCACTACCTGCGGAAGTCAAAACGTTCAAAATAATTTCACCATAGCCTTAATGTTGGAAGCTGTGATTTTCCTCAGGGAAACAAGTGGCAGTGCACATAATGGTCAAGAGATACTAATTATCACTCTGTTTTGGGCAAAGGAACAATACAATCCAGCAGAACACTGCTGAAAGGTTTGTCAAGAGCAGGATTAGGCTGCAACGGTGCAACCGGTACAGCGTGGTTTGGTTTAACCTTCCGCTGGCAAACGCAGCAGGATTTACAGTAAGACATCCTGTTTCAGACCAGAATAAGTTATGCAAGAAACGGTCATACGTCTCGACCCCAAGAAGGACTGCCTATCACATTGTTTAAAATGTTTGGAGACAGCCGCAGGAATACGTAATAGGGGGTTTTAATACTCCACCCAATATATAACATGACATGAAAAGGCACGGGGACGAAGCCCAAAACAAACATGTATACGAAAACACAGGGATGTAACCCAAACAAAAGAGTGAGGTTAAACCGCTAATAAATACAAGGAACCCGTAATAACAATACACAGGACGAGACCCGTAATAACAATTGCACAACAATACACAGGACGAGACCCGTAATAACAATTGCACAACAATACACGGGACGAGACCCGTAATAACAATTGCACAACAATACACGGGACGAGACCCGTAATAACGTGTAAACAATACACGCAAGCCAAAACAACAACGCACAGGTACTCACAAGACCAACAGATATGGGAACAATAACCAACAAAACAATGGTGAACAGAGGGCACATATACAATTACTAATCAGGGGAAAATAGGAACCAGGTGTGCGTAATTAGACAAGCCAGTCCGGGGTTGGTGGAAAATGAACCAGTTCAGTGACACCTAGAATTTGAGATACACTGGGCCAATCGTCTTCCTAAGAAGTGGGGCGAGAACACCATTTCCTCATTAGAACACCATCTCTGTCAAAGTAACCCACACAAATGTATCTCAGCAAAAAGAAGGGGAAGGGAAACGGCTTTACTCTGTTCTGCAATCAGCTGCTTCTTAGACATTGAAGCGTCAGCTGTAAGGACGCTCTCTTCCTTCAGCGGTCCTACAAACTCGCTCACCTTTGGTGAACTCAGGAGGTTTAGGATCACCTATAAACGTCTCAGAAGGATTGACCATGGTGGGATCGCTGACATCCTCAATGCTTGCTCCCGGGGACTTTCTTAGACATAGCACGTGTAACGGCACATGCTGAGAACACACAAGGGTACTTTTCTGATAACCCATCAGGTTCCTCCACTGTGGGTTCCTTACAAAGTACAGGATTTGGCAAGACCTTCCCTCCAGCCAAATCGTTTCCCAAAAGAAATGAGACCACCTTCACCGGTAGACTTTACTCCAACGACAACAGAACCAAAAATAAGATCAGACTCTAGTTCCACATTATACAAAGGAACTTCCATGCAACCCATCTCCACGCCTTGTACTGACACACTGTAACTACAGTGCCTTGCGAAAGTATTCGGCCCCCTTGAACTTTGCGACCTTTTGCCACATTTCAGGCTTCAAACATAAAGATATAAAACTCTATTTTTTTGTGAAGAATCAACAACAAGTGGGACACAATCATGAAGTGGAACGACATTTATTGGATATTTCAAACTTTTTTAACAAATCAAAAACTGAAAAATTGGGCGTGCAAAATTATTCAGCCCCCTTAAGTTAATACTTTGTAGCGCCACCTTTTGCTGCGATTACAGCTGTAAGTCGCTTGGGGTATGTCTCTATCAGTTTTGCACATCGAGAGACTGAACATTTTTCCCATTCCTCCTTGCAAAACAGCTCGAGCTCAGTGAGGTTGGATGGAGAGCATTTGTGAACAGCAGTTTTCAGTTCTTTCCACAGATTCTCGATTGGATTCAGGTCTGGACTTTGACTTGGCCATTCTAACACCTGGATATGTTTATTTTTGAACCATTCCATTGTTGATTTTGCTTTATGTTTTGGATCATTGTCTTGTTGGAAGACAAATCTCCGTCCCAGTCTCAGGTCTTTTGCAGACTCCATCAGGTTTTCTTCCAGAATGGTCCTGTATTTGGCTCCATCCATCTTCCCATCAATTTTAACCATCTTCCCTGTCCCTGCTGAAGAAAAGCAGGCCCAAACCATGATGCTGCCACCACCATGTTTGACAGTGGGGATGGTGTGTTCAGCTGTGTTGCTTTTACGCCAAACATAACGTTTTGCATTGTTGCCAAAAAGTTCAATTTTGGTTTCATCTGACCAGAGCACCTTCTTCCACATGTTTGGTGTGTCTCCCAGGTAGCTTGTGGCAAACTTTAAACGACACTTTTTATGGATATCTTTAAGAAATGGCTTTCTTCTTGCCACTCTTCCATAAAGGCCAGATTTGTGCAATATATGACTGATTGTTGTCCTATGGACAGAGTCTCCCACCTCAGCTGTAGATCTCTGCAGTTCATCCAGAGTGATCATGGGCCTCTTGGCTGCATCTCTGATCAGTCTTCTCCTTGTATGAGCTGAAAGTTTAGAGGGACGGCCAGGTCTTGGTAGATTTGCAGTGGTCTGATACTCCTTCCATTTCAATATTATCGCTTGCACAGTGCTCCTTGGGATGTTTAAAGCTTGGGAAATCCTTTTGTATCCAAATCCGGCTTTAAACTTCTTCACAACAGTATCTCGGACCTGCCTGGTGTGTTCCTTGTTCTTGATGATGCTCTCTGCGCTTTTGACGGACCTCTGAGACTATCACAGTGCAGGTGCATTTATACGGAGACTTGATTACACACAGGTGGATTGTATTTATCATCATTAGTCATTTAGGTCAACATTGGATCATTCAGAGATCCTCACTGAACTTCTGGAGAGAGTTTGCTGCACTGAAAGTAAAGGGGCTGAATAATTTTGCACGCCCGATTTTTCAGTTTTTGATTTGTTAAAAAAGTTTGAAATATCCAATAAATGTCGTTCCACTTCATGATTGTGTCCCACTTGTTGTTGATTCTTCACAAAAAAATAAATGTTATATCTTTATGTTTGAAGCCTGAAATGTGGCAAAAGGTCGCAAAGTTCAAGGGGGCCGAATACTTTCGCAAGGCACTGTAGTTGCTGAAGTGTCAGACAAAGGCGAAACACCCTCCAAAACATTTTTGTCATGTAGGAGCCGCTCTTATCCAGAGCGATTTACAGGAGCCTTGCTCAGGGGCACATCGACACATTTTTCACCTTAACCGCTAGGCTACCTGCACCAGTCTTAATGGGCTCCCACAAGAAGAAACAGACATTTCTCTCATTTTCTGTTTCAACTTAGGACACTCAGAGATAATGTGTCCTTTCCCACGGCAGTAATGACAAACTGTAGGATACGAAAAACCAGTTCTCTGCGGCTCTATATCTTTGGGCGCTGTAGAAATGGACTGAAACCTTGGCAGTAGGAGGTGACTTCTCTGGATAGATTTTTGCGTAGGGATAACTTTCCTGGAGACAGTTCTTAAACTGCTCAGGATGAATGAATGTATTTAAATCATTGACATCTTGAGAACCATACCACCAATCAGAAAGACATGTTTGTGAACTCAACATGGCGTTGTGATTCTGTCTTTTGTAATTTAATGAAACTGTCTGTATGCCTCTGGGACCAACTCGTAAGCCCGAAGGAGAGCAGCTTTAATAGTTTCAAAATCTGAACTCTGGTCAAGAGATAAAGTGGCGTACACTTTCTGAGATTTTCCCACAAGATCACTTTGGAGGAGCAGCAACCACTTATGTTACGGACATTTTAGGGATGTGGGTATCCTCTTAAACAGAGTAAAATATACAGTACCAGTCAAATTTTGGACACAAACCAAATGGGATGGCGATAATGAACTCATCCTCTGGTTTTTGCGACTGCACTTGAAGAAACTTTCAAAGTTCTTAACATTTTCCGGATTGACTGACCTTCATGTCTTAAAATAATGATGGATTGCAGTGCTTATTTGAGCTGTTCTTGCCATAAAATGGACTTCATATTTTAGCCCTACCCACAACACAACTGATTGGCTCAAGAAGGAAGGAAAGATATTCCACACCTGTTAATTGAAATGCATTCCAGGAGACTACCTCATGAAGCTGGTTGAGAGAATACCAAGAGTGTGCAAAGCTGTCATCAAGGCAAAGGGTGGCTACTTTCAATAATCTAAATATAACATATATTTAGATTTGTTTAACACTTTTTTGGTTACTACATGATTCTGTATGTGTTATTTCATAGTTTTGATGTCTTCACTATTACTCGACAATGTAGATAATAGTACAAATAAAGAAAAACCCTTGAATGAGTAGGTGTGTCCACTGGTACTATATATTCACTATAACCCCTGAGGACTACCTGCCTGTGGCATGGTACAAGTGAATCACACATCCAATATGGAGGCTTATGGGGCATTCTTTCATCCAGATCAAAGATGTGTGAGACCATAAAATAATCACAAACAAATTCAGAAATATCAGAGGGAAGTACAATGGAGAAGTACAATGTAAACACGATTAAAGCATAACACGTCAGTGAGATAACGTCGCTAGCAGATCACAATGAAACAAAGAAAATGCCACAGACAATGTTCATTAGTGTCACGGCCTGACCATAGAGAGCCTTTGGTTCTCTATGGTGTAGTAGGTCAGGGCGTGACTAGGGGGTGATCTAGTATATCTATTTCTATGTTGGTGCTAAAAATTAGGTAAGGAAGTTTTGGACTTGGGAGGACATGAGGACACGAGACCCTTCCTTGGCGGGAGTCGCCAAGTAGCATGGAAGGCCAGCGACGACGCCGGGGACCACGGCCACAAAAACCCCAAGATTGGAGCTGGAGGTGGAGCTGGAGGTGGAACAGCGGAGAGTGCCAGAGCCTGTCTGGGAGTTGGAGGAGGAATTTTATGAAAGATTCCGGATAGGGGTGGTAGCGATGAGAATGATTTTGTGCTGAAGAGCGTGACACCAGTCCGGTGCCATCTGCACCAGTCCTACTCCATGGCCGGAGCCTTCTTCTGCGCCGGTGCCCAGTCCAGCCCAACCCAGCTCCATGGCCGGAGCCCTCCTTTGCACCGATGCCCACGGCGTTCAGCCCGGTGCGATGGCCGGATCCGGGGTCTGGGCGGGGACTACGACCTGCACCGGAGCCGCCACCGACACTAATCACCCCCCCCTACCCTCCCCATTTGGTTTCAGGTTTTGCGGCCGGAGTCCGCACCTTTTGGGGGGGGGGGGTACTGTCACGCCCTGACCATAGAGCCCTTGGTTCTCTATGGTGTAATAGATCAGGGCGTAACTAGGGGGTGATCTGATATATCTATTTCTATGTTGGTGCTAATATGGTTCCCAATTAGAGGCAGCTGTTTATCTTTGCCTCTGATTGGGGATCATATTTAGGTAGCTATTTCCCCACCTGTGTTTTGTGGGATATTGATTGTTTGTTAGTGTTTGGGCACTATGTCCTCACGGTCGTTGTACGTTTTGTTATTTTGTTAGTAATTTTCACTTAAATAAATATGTGGAACTATACTCACGCTGCGCCTTGGTCTGCTCATTTCCAAGATCGTGACAATTAGCTTATGCACTGTGTGGGGAAAGATAGAATAGGGTTGTGATCAGAAGACACAAAACAAGAACATAACAAAAACAATGGAGGTTCTTGTCCAATAAGGAATGTTCAGGAGGGGGGTTCCGTAGCAAAAAATGTTGCTACTGTGTGCCCTAATATAGGTTTCCCCAAACTCGGTCCTGGGGCCCCTGCTGACTGCACGTTTTGGTTTTTGTCCTAGCACTTCACAGCTGACTCAAGCTGTGATTATTTGAATCGGCTGTGTAGTGCTAGGACATAAACCAAAACGTGCACCCAGGGGGGCCCCAGGCCCGAATTTGTGAAACCCTGCCCTAATGAACACGACCCAGGGCAGGTCAACTCAGGTTCTCATTAGATCCTATTGTCGTCTTCAATATACCGCACGGGTCGAAGCCATGAGGGTATGGAACCAGAGCATTGTTACCACTGCTACAGTAGTTGAAGTATAGGGAGTGCTCTGTAGTGTTCTTAGCAAATATTCACATCACAACATAATATGGTACAATCTATACAGAACATTCTAGAACTGTTTGTCAATCTTTCATAGATTAAACCATGTTGATTTATAATTTTTGTTCAGAAGAAAATGGCTTTTCATTGCTCAATAGGTTTAATTTTAGCCCTGTGGGTACTTTCAACTGAATTCCCATTTTCAACTGAAGCTGCTCTCCAACTCCATATAATATGTTATATAACTGTCAGCCCACATATTCTGTCCTACAAGTCCTGCTTGTTCTACTTTGCGGTCTGCCCTTCAGTGCTGACTGAGTGAGCATCATCTCCCACTCTGTCCTCTCCTCCTCCTCTAGTCTCTCTTACTCCCTTTTTCTCATTTGTGTTAGGAGCCCTCTATCTATCTCCCTCCCTCCTCAACTCCCCTTTCCTCTCTCTCTCTCCCTCACTCTCTCCCCTCCCTCCCTCTCTCCTTTCCACTTCCCCTTCCTCCTTTCCTCTCACTCTCTTCCGTCCCTCCCTCACTCCCCTTTCCTCTAACCCTCTCTCCTTTCCTTTCCTCTCCTCCACCCTCTCTCCTTTCCTCTCCTCCGCCCTCTCTCCCTTCCTCTCCTCCGCCCTCTCTCCTCCGCCCTCTCCCCCTTCCACTCTCCCATCCTCTCTCTCTCCCTCCTTTCCTCTCACTCACTCTCTCCCGTCCCTTCTTCCCCCCTCTCTCTCTGTCTCCATCTCTCTCAGCACTCTGTCTCCTTGCTGTTGATGCAGGCCTGTCTCTGTAGTCTGAAGGGTAGGGCTTTGTCGCTGTGTCGGACTGAGGTCCCGTGCTCCGTCAGGTCCTCAAAGGATTGTGGATCTGAACTCCCATGGGAAAGTCCCCATCCAGGGCCTCCTCATCAAAGATGTAGTCCTCCGGATAGTGGCCATGCGTGGGCTCTCCAAGGGGGGCAGGGGGCTCTGGCTGGGAATGGGGGTGGAGGTTGGGACTGAGGCCTCAGGGGTTGGGGCTGGAGCTGCGGCTTGGATCCGGGGAGTACTGGTCTGCTGGGGGCCAGTGTCCTGGAAGTGCAAGACTGAGACTGCTCATAAACTCTGCATTCTGGATAAACACACAGGGTCAAAGTCAAGGGTGAGCTAACCAAAATAACTACAGTGCCTTCGGAAAGTATTCAGACCCCTTGACTTTTTCAACATTTTGTTAAGTTACAGCCTTATTATAAAATGCATTCAATATATAAAAATCCTCAGCAATCTACACACAATACCCCATAATGACAAAGCGAAAACAGGTTTTCAGAATTGTTTGCAAAAGTATTCAAAATAAAAAACTGAAATACCTTATTTACATAAGTATTCAGACCCTTTGCTATGACACTAGAAATTGAGCTCAGGTGCAGCCTGTTTCCATTGATCATCCTTGAGATGTTGCTACAACTTGATTGGAGTCCACTTGTGGTAAATTAAATTGATTGGACATTATTTGAAAAGGCACACACCTGTCTATATAAGGTCCCACAGTTGACAGTGCATGTCAGAGCAAAAACCAAGCCATGAGACCGAAGGAATTGTCCGTAGCGTTCTGAGACAGGATTGTGTCGAAGCACAGATCTGGGGAAGGTGCCAAAAAATTTCTGCAGCATTAAAGGTCCTCAAGAACACAGTGGCCTCCATCATTCTTAAATGGAAGAAGTTTGGAAGCACCAAGACTCTTCCTAGAGCTGGCCACCCGGCCAAACTGAGCAACTGGGGGACAAGGGCCTTGGTCAGGAAGGTGACCAAGAACCCGATGGTCCCTCTGACAGAGCTCCAGAGTTCCTCTGTGGAGATGGGAGAACCTTCCAGAAGGACAACCATCTCTGCAGCACTCCACCAATCAGGCCTTTATGGTAGAGTGGCCAGACAGAGGACAGTCCTGGGTAAAAGGCACATTGCCAGAAGGCACCTAAAGACTCTCAGACCATGAGAAACAAGATTCTCTGGTCTGATGAAACCAAAATGCAACTATTTGGCCTGAATGCCAAGTGTCACGTCTGGAGCAAACCTGGCACCATCCCTACGGTGAAGCATTGTGATGGCAGCATCATGCTGTCAGGATGTTTTTCAGCAGCAGGGACAGGGAGACTAGTCAGAATCGAGGCAAAGATGAATGGAGCAAAGTACAGAGAGATCCTTGATGAAGTCCTGAGCGCATTGGAGCAGGTTCTCTGACTGGGGTGAAGGTTCACCTTCCAACTGGACAATGACCCTAAGCACACAACCAAGACAATGCAGGAGTGGCTTCGGAACAAGTCTCTGAATGTCCATGAGTGGCCAAGCCAGAGCCTGGACTTGAACCCAATTGAACATCTCTGGAGAGGCCTGAAAATAGCTGTGCAGCGACGCTCCCCATCCAACCTGACAGAGCTCGAGAGGATCTGCACAGAAGAATGGGAGAAACTCCCCAAATACAGGTGTGCCAAGCTTGTAGCGTCATACCCAAGAAGACTCGAGGCTGTAATCTCTGTCAAAGGTGCTTCAACAAAGTACTGAGTAAAGGGTCTGAATAGTTATGTAAATGTGATATTTAAGCATTTTACTGTAAGGTCATTTTACCTGTTGCATTCTGTGACAAATACAATTTGATTTGATCATTTACGTTTTTATTTTTGATAAATTAGTAAAAATAAATTAAACAACTGTTTTTGCTTTGTCATTATGGGGTATTGTGTGTATTTTTTTTTATTTCACATTTATTTAACCAGGTAGGCCAGTTGAGAACTGCGCCCTGGCCAGGATAAAGCATAGCAGTGGGACAAAAACAACAGATTGATGCGGGAGAAAGATTGATGCAGGGGAAAAAAACAGAATAAGGCTGTAAGGTAACAAAATGTGGAAAAAGTCAAGGGGTCTGAATACTTTCTGAATATTTTTTTTATTTAACTTTTATTTAACTAGGCAAGTCAGTTAAGAACAAATTCTTATTTACAATTACGGCCTACACCGACCAAACCCGGACGACGCTGGGCTAATTGCGCGCCGCCCTTTGGGACTCCCAATCACGGCCGGTTGTGATACAGCCTGGATTCAAACCAGGCTGTATCAGTGAAGCCTCTAACACTGAGATGCAGTGCCTAGACCGCTGCGCCACTCAGGAGCCCGAATGCACTGTATATACAAAAATATATGGACTCCCCTTCAAATGAGTGGTTTTGGCTATTTCAGCCAAACCCATTGCTGACAGGTATATAAATCACACAGCAATACAATCTCCATAGACAAACATTGGCAGTAGAATGTGATTACTTAAGAGCTCAGTGACTTTCAACGTGGCACCGCCTTGGGATGCCACCTTTACAAAAAGTAACTTAGTCAAATTTCTTCCTGCTAGAGCTGCCCCTGTCAACTGTAAGTGCTGTTATTGTGAAGTGGAAACATCTAGGAGCAACAACGGCACAGCCGCGAATCAGTAGGGCACACAAGCTCACAGAACGGGACCGCCGAGTGCTTAAGAGCGTAGAAAACGTCTGTCTTTGGTTGCAACACTCACTACCGAGTTCCAAACTGCCCCTGGAAACAACGTCAGCACAATAACTGTTGGGAGCTTCATGAAATGGGTTTCCATGGCTGAGCAATCGCACACAAGCCTAAGATCACTATGTGCAATGCCAAGTGTTGGCTGGAGTGGCGTAAAGCTCGCAGCCATTGGACTCTGGAGCAGTGGAAATGCGTTCTCTGGAGTGATGAATCACGGATTCACCATCTGACAGTCTGACGGACTAATCTGGGTTTGGAGGATGCCAGGAAACGCTACCTGCCTGAATGCATAGTGCCAACTGTTAAGTTTGGTGGAGGAGGACTAATGGTCTGGGGCTGTTTTTCATGGTTCGGGCTAAGCCCCTTAGTTCCAGTGAAAATAAATCTTAACGCTACAGCATTCTCCACCAAATACAGACGATTCTGTGCTTCCAACTTTGTGGCAACAGTTTTGGGAAGGCCATTTCCTGTTTCAGCATGACAATTCCCCCTTCCATACAGAAAAGTTTTGTCGAGATTGGTGTGGAAGAACTTGACTGGCCTGCACAGAGCCCTGACCCATCGAACACCTTTGGAATGAATTTTAGCCGTGACTGTGAGCCTGGCCAATTGCCCAACATCAGTGCCTGACCTCACTAATGCTCTTGTGACTGAATGGAAGTCCCTGCAGCAATGTTCCAACGTCTAGTGGATGTTAGTGGATGTAGCCTTCCCAGAAGAGTAAAGGTTGTTATAGCAGCAAAGGGGGGACCAACTCCATATTTTGGAATGAGATGTTCGACGAGTAGGTGTCCACATACTTTTGGTCATGTAGTGTATAATAGGGGGGAGATTATGTGTGTATTGTTTTGTATTGCTAGATATTACTGCATTGTTGCAGCTAGAAACATAAACATTTTGCTGCACCTGCGATAACATCTGCAAATCTGTGTACACGACCAATAAACTTTGATTTGATTAATCTACATTACAAACGGTCAAATTAAGTGAAAATACGGAAGGAGAACAAGATTCCATTTTCCTTAAGAAAAAAGGGGGAAAAGACAATGATCATCGGAGAGGTTATAGTGGAACATCTCCTGGTTCATCAGCCTGTTGCAGCTAGCTTCCTGTTGGATCTGAACATATCCTGGTTCATCGGCTTGTTGCAGCTAGCTCCCGTTGGATCTAAACACTGTATCCTTTATAGTCCCACCACGTCATCCTATAGATGTCAATCAGGTCAATCTGCCTGACCAATCACATCAGGGAGAATGTAAACTGTGTTTTTCACAAGCAACCATCAAGCCAAAGACTACTCCACACGGCATCGTCTGCATCACAAATGGCACCCTATTCCCTATAGTGCAGTTATTTTGATCAGAGCCATGTGGGCCCTGGTCAAAGTAGTGCAGCCACATGGGCCCTGGTCAAAAGTAGTGCACTACATAGCGAATAGGGTGCCATTTACAATGACAGCCTACCCTGGCCAAACCCTAACAACGCTAGGACAATTGTGCGCGGCCCTATGAGACTCACAATCACGTCTGGTTGTGATTGGAGCGGCAGGTAGCCTAGTGGTTAGAGTGTTTGGTCAGTAACCGAAAGGTTGCTAGATCAAATCCCTGAGTTGACAAAGTAAAAATCTGTAGTTCTGCCCCTGAACAAGGCAGTTAACCCACTATTCCTAGGCCGTCATTGTAAATACAGTGCCTTGCGAAAGTATTCGGCCCCCTTGAACTTTGCGACCTTTTGCCACATTTCAGGCTTCAAACATAAAGATATAAAACTGTATTTTTTTGTGAAGAATCAACAACAAGTGGGACACAATCATGAAGTGGAACGACATTTATTGGATATTTTTGCACGCCCAATTTTTCAGTTTTTGATTTGTTAAAAAAGTTTGAAATATCCAATAAATGTCGTTCCACTTCATGATTGTGTCCCACTTGTTGTTGATTCTTCACAAAAAAATACAGTTTTATATCTTTATGTTTGAAGCCTGAAATGTGGCAAAAGGTCGCAAAGTTCAAGGGGGCCGAATCCTTTCGCAAGGCACTGTAACTTGCCTAGTTAAATAAAAATAAAATGATACAGCCTGGAATCAAACCAGGGTCTGTAATGATGCCTCTAGCACTGAGATGCAGTGCCTTAGACTGCTGCGCCACTCGGGAGTCAAATGTAGTCTACATGTGGTTTGGAATGAAGAGTTATGAGGGACAGGATTCATTTGGGAAAGAACAGGGGAGGTTGGTTTGAGGTCAGTTTCCTCCTCCCTAACTCACCCTCTTCCTGCAGTCTAGCTGACCTCACACTCTCAGGCAGTAGGTCATTATAGTCAGTTTTCACGTAGCCACAGACTTTGGGCGAGACCAGTCGGCTGATGTCCTCAGAGCGGTATACCAACAGATGGCCATCGGGGGGCGCCGCCGTAAACCTCCATAGGGGCTGAGGAGGGAAAGAGATTTGATTTAATTTGATTTGTTAGGTTTGATAAGGATAACGAGTGTGTGTGTCTCAAATGATACACTATTCACTATGCACTACTTTTAACCAGGGCCCATAGGACTAAAAGTAGTGCATTATATAGGGGAAAGTGTACTACTTTTGACCAGTGCCTCGTGGGCAATTTGGAAGGTAACCTATAAACTCCAGTTGTTTATGTGCAGTATGTCCACAACAGGCATTTCAGATGATTGTCATATTGGTTTCGTATCATAATCTGTCGTTGAAATAGTACAATATGATACCTCTATGTTGTACTCTGCTTTGTCAGTGAGGATGTGTGCCGAGAAGTTGTTGTCATCGATGTGCGCCTGTACTCTGGAGTTCTCCTCTCCTTCAAATGGACAACACTGAGTAAACAATGTTGCTGAGAAAGAGCACAAAATATAAACATGGGACAAAGCCAAAGCAAATTCATGAGGCTCTAAAAGATGTTAAAGTGATAGTTCACTCCAAAATTAGATGTTCGCCAGATGTTTTCAGACCTCAAAAGTAGTGTAAAGTTGATGAGTCCATTTCTCAGGCTACCTGTAGATTCAGCTATATGCCGCACTCTCAAATGAATGCACTTAAAGGCCCCTTGACAATGTATGTGACCTAAGTCTGATGGTTTCTGTGTCCAACCAGTGGTGTCTGTCTTACCAATGACATGGCCGTTGAAAAAGTTCTGTCTGTTGACCTCGTAGCTGTCCTCCTGTCCATCCTCATCCATGAACACGGCCCTGAAGTCTTCTGTGAACAGCTCTGTGTTGGTCCTCAGGTACAGCCTGAAATGCCTAGCACAAGTGAGAAACGGGGAATCACAATGCTCATGATGATTAAGACAAGCGACAAGTGCAACTGAGGCATTGACATTTGATGTACATCCCAAATGGCACCCTATTCCCTATATATTGCACTATTTTAGACCAGGCCCATAGGATAGGCACAGCCTTGAAGTTCCTACCTCTATAAGGCAGTGAAGCTGAGATGTCGTTCAACATGGGTCTGTGTCTGGACATCCCGCCGCCGAACTGAGTGAGTCTGGAGATTGGCATGGGGTAGCACCTCGAAGTCTGGGAGAAAGGCAGAGGAATAACAGAACAGAAAAGTACAGAACACATTTTTCCTCACTAAATTGCACTGACACAAAGAATGTTCATATACCAACCTATTCTATCATATTCAACCTCAAACTATTCAGTTTCATTCTATTCTATGTCAGAGCAGTTTTCTCATAACTCTCAGTGCCAGCTAACCCAGTGTTTAGAGAAACAGCTCTCTGCCAAATAATAAGGATGGTTAACCCACTGTTATTGGTTCTACTATCATCATTATGCTCCCATGCCATGCTGCCATGCCCATAATTGCTACATTGACCCATACTGCGCCAGTGTGTGGGATGTTTGTGACCATTCCCATCTCAGGAATCATCATAAATAACTCATGACATTTGTTTAACGGAAAATCAAGTTAGGCCACTCTCCATTCACCATATTACGGATCTACAACCTCCGCCGCTGGTTTTGTTGCACCATCCGTTAAAAATAGGGACATTTTAAATAAATAGAATATCTGCATATCAGCATGTATCGCTTAAACAATATGTAAAAAGGAAAAAAAAATCCATACACCGGTTAAAAAACAGCTTCGGCAGAATTTGTCCTATCGGGATATGATCTTCCCAAAAGCGCACTTTTTTCGCATACTCAAGGAAGGTAACGATGTGATTTAATTAGTACAGTGACAATATAACCAAACCAGGGCCGCATACTTGGAAGTATTGTGAGAGACAATTATTCCCATTAATGATGGGGGGGATATACAGTCGCCTATAGTTCACTCGAGTTAATATTATAGCTCAATGACAGTAACAGGACGCGGTACTCGAATATTTCTTTCGCAGTAAATCTACCTGCTATCATAGACTGCTTTTACTTATGAAAATAAGATTTTTTTTTTGTTCATCTGTTGATCTGAGTTCGGAAGATATTGCAGAAAATTGTAGTTTAGGTTACTTCAGCACTCTTACATCAGGATAATAAAGCTTCAGCAGCAGGTGAGTGATTTCAAACCCGAGCGACATCTGGGCCGATAATTTTTTTTAATGCTTGGTCATCCCATTTTAACTTCAAACATTTGCGTTTAAAATCTGAACCAATATTTGACTGGGTTGTCGTGTTTGTATAGACCCATAATGTGAAATTGCTGTTATTTTTACAGTCAAATATAACTTTCTTTTTGCCATTTACTGACAAGACAATGAAATAACCTAAATGATTATACATCATTTGTTTGACATCTATTCCTGCACAAACGGACATTACGTAATAATCAGTGTCAAATTAAGTACAGTATGACGTACATTAAATTGGCGAACACTATTCTTGAAGTGATGTGAGATGGGCTCAAAAGCCAGCTATTTTCATTCTGAAGTCCCTAGTCTATTAATATGTCTGGGATTTAATGAGGCTACTGGGACATAGTATTCCCACTCTGTATGAGGATACTGTATGAATCTCATGTAGTCCGTTTTACCAGACACGTACTGTATTATCTTTGTCCCAAATGGCACCCTATTCCCTATTCAGCGCAGAACTATTGACTAGGGCCCTGATCAAAAGTAATGCTGTATAGGGGAGGGTTTCCCAAACTTGGTTCTGGGGCCCACCATGGGTGAGTCTTGGTTTTTTGACCTAGCTGACTAAGTGAATATGTTTAGTCCAGTGTAACCGACGTGAAATGGCTAGCTAGTTAGCGGGGTGCGCGCTAATAGCGTTTCAGTCGGCGACATCACTCGCTCAGACCTTGAAGTAGTTGTTCCACTTGCTCTGCAAGAGCTGCGGATTTTGTGGAGCGATGGGTGATGTGTGCAGAGGGTCCTTGGTTCGAGGTGAGGGATGGAAGCTATACTGTTACACACAACTAAGTAAAACCTGCTGTATAGCAGGGATCCACTAGATTCATCGAGCTGATTTTTTTTTCTCTTGGGCTTATGGTTGTGGTGCCAGAGCATAATTATAAATTGGCCGCAAGAAACCAATAGATTTGACAAAAACTATCATTTCGAATATATTTGTATATGATCACACCTCTATTATGTGTGAGAACTTTGGAACAGATTTCCAAAATATAAAACGACGTGGAACTGATTGTCTGGTGTTTTTAGTCATGTCCAACGAAACAAATTGGACACCAAATAAAACCACAACATGACTGGTTCATAAACAATGTCTGCTCACAAATTATGGTTTACAAAATGTCATTTTTATTCATGTTACATAGGTGTTACATAACATCAGGGCATTAAACATTCTCACAAAGGTTTGGGGGCTACAATCAATGATTAGCAAAAACACTAGTGGTCTCAATCTCTAATGACAATCACTGGACAAACCAAACACCCTCTGACATGTGCACAAACCTGCAAAGAAAAGTACTGAACAAAAACGGGACTCTGTATGCAATATTGATTCCCCATTCCAGTGTACAGTGAAAAAAATTAAAGGGGCATGCATGCACTTATTCTATTGCCATTCCACATTCTTTTTTTTGTCTTAAAGTACCAACTTTTTATTGTCAGACATGCTACAAAGTAACACATTGAGGTGAATAATATAACTAGGAAGGAGTGTTTTGTAACCGTGGAGGGAGAGACCTTGTTACAAGAGCCCATGGATAGGACTTGCTCTGTTGACAGTTAACATCTCAAATAGCACCCTATTCCTTCAATAGTGCACTACTTTACTTTAGTCCACAGCCCTAGGGGCCCTGGTCAAAAGTAGTGCACTATAAAGGTGATAGGGATGCAACCACTGGTTGGATAGCCCCCACAGATTCATAAAATACAGGTTTCAGGAGTGTTCAAGTTACCAGACAATTTGTATCCCAAATAGCACCCCATTACCTTTCATAGTGCATTAGGTTTGACGAGGGCTCTGGTCAATACTAGTGCATTATAAAAAGGAATAGGGTGCCATTTGGGATAAACCAAATATGTCAGGTTGGCTTTCATGGGCCAGCAGGTGTTGACAGATGCAACTACCTAGCAACCTTTTTGGAAGACCAACACACAGGGGGACAGTGGAGGCAGCCAGAATTCCTGTCAAATTTGGGTCAGCTTGACATACCTTTCCCTCCCCACCATATGCCCAGGCGGCATGATACTTGCCGTTTGCAAATGGCCTTTCAAAATTCAGAAAACCGATCTTTCTGGACACACACACATCCTATATTGTCATGTTGAACAGACAGTTAAAGTGAAGCTAATATTTTTTTAAAGCAGAAACTGCACATTAGGAAGGCGGGGACAAGCAAACTGAGGCATGGCGATAATATTATTTACTTAATTGAGCTTTTCTTCATACCAAAAAGCAGAGTCGTGGTGAAAACTAAAATGATTCATGTCACACACACACACTGCAGCTCCATTGTACGACTGGCATTCATTACTAGAATCATTTCAAGTGGAACAATAAGGAATGAAGGTGTAAAAATGATTGTTTTCCTCATTTTTTTTTGTTGTATTTCTTGGCGAGGGTTGACAGGGAGTATCTCAGTTCTCTCCATCTCCAGCCTCTGGCTCATCTGCTGCATTGTCAGACGTCCATAGCTGAAACACACAAGACAAAATACCATTAAACTGACAATAAGCAGCTCAGATATCCAAAAGACCCTGCTGGAGTGAAGTCAGACAAAATGTACTGACTACCGTAAATCACTTTGGAATCAAGTGTCTAAATGGTAAACAGTGCATTCAAAAAGTATTCAGACCCCTTCACTTTTTCCCAATTGTTGTTACAGCCATATCTAAAATTGATAAAAAGGTTGTTTTTCTCCACCACAATACCCCATAATGATAAAGCAAAAATAGGTTTAGAATCTCTCCAATTTATTAAAAATAAATATGACATGTACATAAGTATTCAGACCCTTTACATTGTTGAAGCACCTTTGTCATTGATTACAGCCGCAAGTCTTCTTGGGTTTGACTCTACAAGCTTGACACCTGTATTTGGGGAGTTTCTCCCATTCTTCTCTGCAGATCCTCTCAAGCTTCTTCAGGTTGGATGGTGAGCATCCCTGCACAGCTATTTTCAGGCCTCTCCAGAGGCTGTATGATCAGGTCTAGACCATTCAAGGACATTCAGAGACTTGTCCCGAAGCCACTCCTGCGTGGTCTTGGCTGTGTGCTTAGGGTCGTTGTCCTGTTGCAAGGTGAACCTTCACCCCAGTCTGAGGTCCTGAGTGCTCTGGAGCAGGTCTTCATCCAGGATCCCGCTGTACTTGACTTCATTCATCTTTTGCTCGATCCTGACGAGTATCTGTCTCGACAGCAAAAAAAAAAAAAAACATCCCCACAGCATGATGCTGCCACCACCATGATTCACAGTAGGGACGGTGCCAGGTTTCCTCCAGACGTGACACTTGGCATTCAGGCCAAAGAGTGCAATCTCGGTTTCATCAGACCAGAGAATTTTGTTTCTCATGGTCCGAGAGTCCTTTAGGTGGCTTTTGGCAAACTCCAAGCGGGCTGTCATGTGCCTTTTTACTGAGGAGTGGCTTCCGTCTGGCCACTACCATAAAGGCCTGATTTGGTGGAGTACTGCAGAGATAGTTGTCCTTCTGGAAGGTTCTCCCATCTCCACAGAGGAACTCTGACAGAGCTCTAGAGTGACCATCGAGATCTTGGTCACCTCCCTGACTAAGGCCCTTCTTCCTCCGATTGTCAAGTTTAGGAAGAGTCTTGGTGGCTCGAAACTTCTATTTAAGAATGGAGGCCTCTGTGTTCTTGGGGACCTTCAATGCTGCAGAAATGTTTTGGTACCCTTCCCCAGATCTGTGCCTCAACACAATCCTGTCTCAGAGTTCAACAGACAATTCCTTCGACCTCGCAGCTTGGTTTTTGCCCTGACCTGCACTGTCAACTGTGGGACCTTACATAGACATGTGTGCGCTTTTCCAAATCATGTCCAACCAGTTTAATTAATCACAGGTGGACTCCAAGTTGTAGAAATATCAAGAATGATCAATGGAAACAGACTGCACCCTGAGCTAAATTTCAAGTCTCATAGCAAAGGGCCTGAAAAATACATTTTCGCTTTGCGTGTAAATTGAGGGGAAAAATGTCATCCATTTTAGAATAAGGCTGTAACGTAACAAAATGTGGAAAATGTGAAGGGGTCTGAAAACTTTCCGAATGCACTGTGTAATGTGTAATATATATATATATATATATAAAATACCTATGCTCCACTTGGTTCAAATCCTTAGATCATAGCTTGTCACTCAACTGGCTCCTGCTTGCCATTAAAATACTGAAATGAGATGCACATTCACTAGACTGGGTTGCAGTCACAGTGTCTGTGGGTGTATGGTGTGTGTGTGGGATGTGTTGATGAAGCAACCAATCCCGTGGCTCGGTGGGGGGAGGTCAGAGGATACTTACTGTGAGGTTGTCTCTAAGCAACTGCATGATGAGGGTACTGTCTTTGTACGAGTCTTCGCTCAGCGTGTCGAGCTCGGCAATGGCATCGTCGAAGGCCTGCAAACACACAAATAACAATGGTTGATATGCATATGAACAGGGAGATGAGGCAAAGATGGAGATGGACAGGAGAGAGATGGCACATAATGCAGCTGTGTGTGTGTGTGTACACTGAGTAAACAAAACATTAAGAACACCTTTCTTATATTGAGTTGCAGCCCCCCTCCCCATTTGCCCTCGGAACAGCTGCAATTCGTCGGCGGATGGACTCTACAAAGGTGTCGAAAGCGTTCCACAGGGATGCCGGCCCATGTTGACTCCACAGTTGTGTCAAGTTGGTTGGATGTATTTTAGGTGCTAGACCATGCTTGATACACACAGGAAACTGTTGAGCGTGAAAAACCCAGCAGTGTTGCAGTTCTAGACACATTCAAACCATAACCAGTTCAAAAGGCACTTTTTTTTACGCGTTTGTCTTGACAATTCACCCTCTGAATGGCACACATACAAGCCATGTTGTAATTGTCTCAAGGGTTACATTTTTTTTTACCCAGCCTCCTCAGCTTCATCTACACTGATTGAAGTGGCTTTAACTAGTGACATCAATAAGAGTCATAGCTTTTACCTGGTCAGTATATATAATGGAAGGTAATGGTTTGTACACTCAGTGTATATAGTACACCCCATAATCTCACCCTATATAGAGCACTACTTTTGACCAAAGCCCCATAGGCCCGGTGTCAAAAGAAAGCACTATATAGGGGATCTGGTGCTGTTTGTGTGGGCTGCTGTGTTGTCTCATCATCCCTACCTGTTTGGCCAGTGAGCAGGCCTTCTCTGGAGAGTTTAGGATCTCGTAGAAGAAGACAGAGAAGTTGAGGGCCAGGCCCAGGCGGATGGGATGTGTGGGCTGCATCTCCTTCTTGCTGATATCAAACGCCTCCTGGTAGGAGTCTTGAGAGTTGGATATCGTCTCTGTGGAAAGGGGAGGAACCATTGAGATAGCTCCAACTCTAAAACATTGTCTACGTCCCAAATGGCACCCTATTCCTTATATAGTACACTACTCTTCAAGGCCCATAGAGTCAAAAGAAGTGCTCTATTAAAGGGAATAGGGTGCCATTTGGGACAGAACCAGTCTTTCATTACAAACTTTGTAAATTTGAAATATTACTCCTCTAGGTAGGCCTATCCATCATTGCTGCAAATGGGGTCACTTTCCTTTCCCTGGTCTGGCCACTGTAAGCATTCCTGAAAGCTAGGCTACATGAGGTAATGGGCTTATAAATATCCTTTGTTGAGCACCGGAGCTACATTACCGACGACAGGACGGTGGTAGGCCTAATCACCAACGACGAGACAGCCTATATAGGGAGGTCAGAGACCTGGCAGTGTGGTGCCAGGACAACAACCTCTCCTTCAACATCAGCAAGACAAAGTCGCGGATCGTGGATTACAGGAAACAGAGGGCTGAGCACACCTCCATTCACATAGACGGAGAAGGTTGAGAGCTTCCTCAGTGTCCACATCACTAATGATCTACCATGGTCCACACACACCAACACAGTTGTGAAGAGGGCACGACAACACCCCTTACCCCTCAGTAGGCTGAAAAGATTTGGCATGGGCCCTCAGATCCTCAAAAAGTTATACAGCTGCACTATCGAGAGCACCTTGACTGGCTACATTAACGCTTGGCATGTCAACTGCTTGGCATTCAACCACAAGGCGCCTCAGAGAATAGTGCGTACGGACCAGTACATTACTGGGGCCGAGCTCCCTGCCATCCAGGACTTTTATAACGGGCGCTGTCAAAAGAAAATGTGTCAGACCCCAGCCACCCGTCAGACTGTTCTGTCTATTACCGCACAGCACCAAGTCTGGAACCAACAGGACCCTGAACAGCTTCTACCCGAAAGCCATAAGACTGATAAATAGATAGATAACCAAATACCTACCTGGACTATTTATCTGCATTGACCCTTTTTGCACTAACCACATATGCTGCTGCTACTGAGTATTATCAGTCACTTTATTCCAAGTTATATGTACATATCTACCTCAAATTCTGTTGTACCCCAGCACATCGACTCAGCTATATACACACAGGGTAGCAGTACCAAGTTATTGTTACTCATTGTTTATTATTAATGCGTTTTACTCTATTATTTCTCTATAACAAATGGAAGGGCCTGTAAATTAGGTGTAGACTAAGTGAAATTTGGTTGCTTACCAAGCATGTGACGAATAAAATCTGATTTTGATTTGAATAGTGCTATGGCATTTTCTAAGAACAACAATGTAACAAATAATCCCTGGATATGTTACATGTGGATCAAGTTGCAAAGTCCCTGGCCTGGTTGCCAAAATAAGCCAGCAAGCGTTAGGCTACTAACTAACGAGGCCTACATTTCAACATCCTCCCTCCCTGTTCAAACCTCCTCAGTTGGGGCGGTGCTGTAAGGGGAAAACCATGACAGCAATTCTGTGCAGTCTCGTGTTCAGTGGCTGAGGCTTGCCAGGGAGGAGGCGGCTGGCAGATAGGGCTCTCACTGGGGGGGGGGAGGGCATGGCAGGAGGAAAAGAGAGAGAGGGAGGCAAGGAAGGGAGAGAAGTATGGAGGGAAGGGAAAGAAGTATGGAGGGAGGGAAGGTAATCATGGATGGATGAGATAGGGAGACATGGGAGAGGGACGAGGGAGGGAAAGAACCCCGCAGCGGCAGGGAGGGAACATTCATATACCCATCACCACGTTCACAGACCAAACTCACTCAGCTTGCATTAAACCAACAAGCTTGCATCCCCTGGAGCGAGAGGTCTGGATGGAGCTCCAGACACACACAACATTTGCTAGATGAGCTTGTTTTGAGATCAATGCGAGAGCTGCATGTAACCACTTCTGCACATTTGTTCATATTCTTTGTTAGTGAGTTATTAGCCCAGTTACAGCTCATTTCTCATCAGCATTGGGGGAGGGGTTGCTTCCTACAAGAGCACAAAATGTACATTTCTAGACATCTTTGGAAAGCAAGTCAGGTAAAGAGCTTTTTTTTTTAGGTCTTAAAGGGACAGTGCTGTATTTTGAGACCGGCTTGAATAAAATAAGTAGCCAATAAGAGAAAGGGAGATAACTCGTCAGCTGTACAACAATGCATTCAACAGAAATGTACCTTCCACATTTAACCCAATCCCTCAACAATAGGCAGAGGGTAGCATCATTTGTCTGAGTCACTGAAATAATGGCATGGGAATAATGAATTTTATTTTGTAAAGTGGTCTCTTGAATCAAACATTTTCAGTCAGCTTGTCTGAAGGACCAGTGGGCAAAAAACAAACAGGTTGATGTAAATCCCTACACGTTTTTTTTTTTTTTAAGTCTCATGAATGTAGGCCTACATTGAAAACCACACATTGGCTGAATGATAAACACAGCTTTTTAAAATGTTTTGGGATACACTTTCTCCATTGTTTTTTTTTTTTTTTTTAAATGGTAGGCCACTGATAGGCCTGCATTACGATCAAAAAAGCCACAGTAGTCTACTTGGCCACTGTTCTAACTAACTTAAAAGCAGGTATTGCCTTAGTGGTCACAGTAAACTCGTGGCAGAAGACGGGAGAATTTTCACAGTTCTAAAGTGCGCGCAGCCGGCCCCGAAATTTGCTTTAGTGCCGAAGAATGATAAAACATTGCTTGGTAGCCTACAAAATATTGCTATATAACCACCAAATACTTTGTCTTTATAAAATAATTCCTTCCAGGACTCAAAATTAATGGCATCCTGTCGGTGATGACATATCTAAAATTAATACAACCATTGCACATTAAATAAGAAATATATTAAAAAGCAATGAGGCTGATGCAACCGATCAGACCATTCAGCTTAAAAATGTTGATCAAGTTGTATTTCATATTATAAGATCAACAATATGCACATGGCTGTAGGCTACACAGGAATGTTCCAAACTGCAATTAGCGGGAACACTGTTCTCAAAAGCACACCACGTGCGTGAGCGGTTTCATGTGACAGATGAAACCGTTAGAAATCAAGACCGGAGCTCTAAAGACGTATCAATTAGCATGGGTTACTAACATGACTAGGATTATGCCTTTGGCCGCACAAGAAAAAGTAAATTGGCATATTAAGTGTTTCTAATATAATTCCCTCAACATTTATATGGCTACTTTGAAACAAGGTAAGACATGCTTCATAAAATATAAAAAACATTCAGGCTTTAAACAATTACGTTCATGGTAAACGGTTTCAAAAATGCTGAGCACCTCCACCCACCTTGAATCTGAGTGGTGTGCGGTGCGCAACAGGCACAGTCCTTCACTCTGTCTTGTGACTATTTGATCTGATGAACCGTGCCTCAACTATGTCGACAAAATCAAGCCTCTAAACGTTCATTATTATTTGTCAAAACATGACTGCCGTTTAGTCTAACTTTATGCAACTGGAAGTCTCATTAAAGTTAAGCTACATTTTCTGCCACCTCCCTCATGTCAGCATCGGTTTGGACATGAGGCTGTAGCAAATATGCATATCACCTACACATTGACATGTCGGCTTTTTTATTGATGTATATTAAAAATAGATTAGAATATTATTCCAATGTTGGCCCCTCTGGTCAGAGTAATTGCTAGTGATTTTTTGGGGGCATTGTCCTGTAGAAAAACAAATGATAGTGGGACTAAGCGCAAACCAGATGGGATGGCGTATCACTGTAGAAACAGCATCCCCAGAAAAGCACCCCCCACCTCCATGCTTCACAGTGGGAACCACACATGCAGAGATCTGTTCACGTACTTTGTCTCACAAAGACAGCGGTTGGAACCAAAAACCTCACATTTGGACTCATCACGCATTAAGGACACTTCTATCGGTCTAATGTCCATTGTTCATGTCTCTTGGCACAAGCAAGTCTCTTCTTATTGGTGTCCTTTAGGTAGAGGTTTATTTGCCATGAAGGCCTGATTCACACCTCTGAACAGTTGATGTTGAAATGTGTGTTACTTTAACTCTGAAGCATTTATTTGAGCTGCAATTTCTGAGGCTGGTAACTAATGAACTTATCCTCTGCTGCAGAGGTAACTCTGGGTCTTCCTTTCCTTTGGCGGTCCTCATGAGAGCCAGTTTCCTCATGGCGCTCGATGGTTTTTGCAACTGCACTTGAAGAAACTTTCAAAGTTCTTGAAATTTTCCAGATTGCCTGTCCTTCAAGTCATGGACTGTTGTTTGTCTTTGCTTATTTGAGCTGTTCTTGCCATAATATGGACTTGGTCTTTTACCAAATAGGGCCATCTTCTGTATACCACCCCTACCTTGTCACAACTGAAATGGATCAAACGTATTAAGGAAAGAAATTCCACAAATTAACTATTAACAAGACACACCTGTTAATTGAAATGCATTCCAGGTGACTACCTCATGAAGCTAGTTGAGAGAATGCCAAGAATGTGCAAAGCTGTCATCAAGGCAAAGGGTGGCTACTTTGAAGAATCTCAAATATATATTGATTAGTTTAACACTTTTTGGTTACTACATAATTCCGTATGTGTATCTCATAGTTGATGTCTTCACTAATATTCTACATTGTAGAAAATAGTTTTAAAAAAATAAACACTTGAATGAGTCTGTGTCCAAACATTTGACTGGTACTATATATATATAGTATAGGGAGAGACAGCGAGGCCAGTTGGAGCCAGCAGCCCAATAACTCCTGAGAGAGTAGATTTGAGTCCCAAATGACCCTCTATTCCCAATATAGTGCACTACTTTTGACCAAAACCCATGACTGTAGTGCACCTTATAGGGAATATGGGGCCATTTGGGTCATGGTCCAAAGTAGTGCACTATGTAGGGAACAGGGTGCCATATGGGACGTAGACTGGAGACCCACTTACCCTTCTTGTCGTCTCCAGAGGCCACCTCAGCCAGGTATCTGTAGTAGTCTCCCTTCATCTTCAAATAGAACACTTTGCTCTCTGCATTAGGGGCATTTTCAATCAAATATTTGCTCAGCAGCCCCTGAGGGAGAAAACAGACAGGAGGAGAGTTCATTTAAATTTTACGAATTCCATGGGCACGTCCCAAATGGCACCCTATGCACTACTTTATAGGGGTTCCATATGGGATGCATCCTATCACAAATAGCTATATCTTTTTTGTAACACCCATAAAATTGTGATGACTCCTTCATTTGGCTTCATTCCATCTTATTAAAAACACCCTAATCTGCCTGCCTGGCTGTCTCGCACAAAAACACGATGGAAAATGGGGGTTTTGTGCAACAACAAAACAGGATGTAGTAACTTTACTTTGATGCATCATTCGATTAGTTAACATGAAAATCAGAGCATCTACAGTGGCATGCCTTAACTTCAGTTGCAAAAAGGGGCATCTCACTTTCGATCCCCATCAGTCATCCAAGCTGTACTCGATGGCTTCACCGTTGCCTCAATTTGTTGTGGGTGTAACACAAAAACAGGTTGTGGTGGCATTCACATAACACCGGTACGAAACAATGAGCACTCTACAGCCAGCTTCCTGTGTGAGCCAAACGCCTCTCCACTTCCTTTTAAGGGCAAGCTGCTAACAGCCGAAGACAATAGTCCTGCCTAGAGACCACGTGTGACAGGTAGCCTGGTCCCACAAGTTTGTGTCCTTGTCTCCTCCATTGCCGTCATTGGCACGTCAAACTTGTTTCACGTGGTAATGAGTGACAGAGTTGGCATGGCAGCACAAACGCTGGCTAAGACTACACGTGTGGCATGGTAACAGCTAACCAGTTGCCTGCTCCCTGCGGAGGTCAGGAGTTCCACATGGAGAGGCCACTGTTCAGCCTAAAGGAAGGAGGGAGGAAATACAAAGGAGGTTTAATCTGGGTCCAGAGGGAACACTGGCCTGAACCCAGATAACTCAGTGAAAGATGCTGAGGCATAGATATAACCCAGTGGAAGGCTTGAGTGAAGGTGATACCATCCACAAGCTGCCGTTCATGCTGGCTCTCTAATACCCGATTATCAGCTCGGCATGGGCTGACGACAACCTGAGTGAGAGGCACTTACAGGCAACTATACTCTGCCCTACCAACTGTTCAGTGAGATGACATAATACTGCTATAGATATGGACAGCCAGAGGGGAGAGTACAGCTTAACTGCTGCTTGTTCTGAGAAGTCACTTGCTTAAACACACGTTTCAGCCAAGCAGCCAACCCAGGAACAGGGTTGGACCAGCCACCATTTCCTCTGCGTGGCATCAGCACCAACATGGAGAAAGGGGCACTCCTGTATCCTCAGCAGCCACAGCAGTTTGTGGGTGTTAGTAGCAGGCTAGCAGGCCAGTGAAGCAGAGGTCCCTCTCCTCACAGGCTCAAGGCATGATTTAGTACCGCTGACCATTTTACCAGGAAAAATAAAAACCTCAATCCAGCATGACAGTTATAGTGAAGAGCGTACTTGTAGATCCCTCAAACGAACATGAATGGTCAAGAATTATATAGACCACTTCTCTGCCTTCATCCACATTTGGAACTCACCCATAGACACCCAATTTCCCATTTAGTGCACCACATTTGGTCAGGACCTATAGGACTCCGGTCAAAAGTAGTGCACTATGTAGGGAATAAGTTGCCATTTGGGTCATCTCTAGTGGGAGGATGGGAATCAGGACAGAAGATCCCTTTTCTCCACCTGTCGTCAGCAGCAACCTTGTCGCCTCAACATGTGCTCAGACATTCAGCATGTGTATCAAATGGTACCCTATATAGTGCACTACTTTTAAACAAGGGCCCTATGGGTAGTGCACTATAGGATGCCATTTTAGACATCCATTTAAAAAGACAGATAGGCCCCAGCTCTTTTGCTGTCATGTCCCTAACTCTAGGCTAGCTTTGTCTTTTCCTCTGCACCACAAAAAGTTAGCCACTGGGGCTATTTTACCACACACACACACACTGATGCAGGGACTGGTTTGAGTTTACTTTACCTTCTATAAATGTGATACGCAACTCTGGCGTGTATGTCGGTTATAGTTTACTTCGTTTCCTACATGAGTCATCGCTCGCCCTCATCCTTTTTGCCGCTAACCACACAAAGCCCTGCCCCGTCACTCAAGGAGAGAGCAGTTTCTCAACGACAGTCACAAGCATTTTGTTGACGTTCACTTTGCATGGTCAGATGGGCACAATGTTGGTGACAGAATGCTTATGGAAAGCAGCATAACTACACTATTAGTGTGTGGTGTCTTACTATATACAAACTACTGTTTGCTAGTTTATTTTCTTAGCAGGGAGTTTCTAAATAAAAAATTAAGGAGCAACAATAAAATAACAGTAGCGAGGCTATATACAGGGGGTACCGGTACAGAGTCAATGTGCGGGGTTAGTCAAGGTAATTAAGGTAATATGTACATGTAGGTAGAGTCATTAAAAAAAGTGACGATGCATAGATAAACAGAGTAGCAGCAGGGTAAAAAAGGGGGAGGTGGGGGGGGGGGCAATGCAAATAGTTTGGGTAGCTATTTCATTAGATGTTCAGGAGTCTGGCCTTCTAGACAGAGTTGCAAAGAAAAAGCCATCTCAAACTGGCAAATAAAAATAAAAGATTAAGAAGGGCAAAAGAACAGACACTGGACAGAGGAACTCTGCCTGGAAGGCTAGCATCCTAGAGTTGCCTCTTTACTGTTGATGTTGAGACTGGTGTTTTGCGGGTACTATTTAATGAAGCTACCAGTTGGGGACTTGTGAGGCATCCGTTTCTCAAACTTGACACCAATGTGCTTGTCCTCTTGCTCAGTTGTGCACCGGGGTCTCCCACTCCTCTTTCTATTCTGGTTAGAGCCAATTTGCGCTGTTCTGTGAAGGGAGTAGTACACAGCGCGATATGAGATACTCAGTTTCTCACATGGAATAGCCTACATTTCTCAGAAGAATAGACTGATGAGTTTCAGAAGAAAAAGGTCTGTTTCTGGCCATTTTGAGCCTGTAATCAAACCCACAAATGCTGATGCTCCTGATACTCAACTAGTCTAAAGGCCGCCAGTTTTATTGCTTCTTTAATCAGAACAGTTTTCAGCTGTGCTAATATAATAGCAAAAGGGTTTTCTAATGATCAATTCATCTTTTAAAATTATGAACTTGGATTAGCTAACATGCCATTTGAACACAGGAGTGATGGTTGCTGATAAATGGGCCTCTGTATGCCTATGTAGATAATCCATTAAAAATCTGCCGTTTACAGCTACAATAGTCATTTAAAACAATGTATTCTTTCAAAAACAAGAACATTTCTAAGTGACCCCAAACTTTTTAACGTTGAGTTAAAGTGACTATGCATAGATAAATTGAGTAGCAGCAGCGGGAACGAGGGGGTGCATTGCAAATAATCTGGGTAGCCATTTGATTAGATGTTCAGCGGTCTTATAGCTTGGGGGTAGAAGCTGTTTAGAAGCCTCTTGGACCTAGACTTGGCGCTCCGGTACCACTTGCCGTGCTGTAGCAGAGAGAACAGTCTACAGTGCCTTGCGAAAGTATTCGGCCCCCTTGAACTTTGCGACCTTTTGCCACATTTCAGGCTTCAAACATAAAGATATAAAACTGTATTTGTTTGTGAAGAATCAACAACAAGTGGGACACTCATGAAGTGGAACGACATTTATTGGATATTTCAAACTTTTAACAAATCAAACTGAAAAATTGGGCGTGCAAAATTACTCCTTTGTTTTGATCACGCTGAGGGAGAAGTTGTTGTCCTGGCACCACACGGCCAGGTCTCTGACCACCTCCCTATAGGCTGCCTCGTCGGTGAGCAGGCCCACAACTGTTGTGTCATCTGAAAACTTGGTGTTGGAGTCGTGCCTGGCCATGCAGTCATGAGTGAACAGGGAGTACAGGAGGGGACTGAGCATGCACCCCTGAGGGGCCCCTGTGTTGAGAATCAGCATGGCGGATGTGTGTTGTTACCTACCCTTATCCTGGAAGTCCAGGATACAGTTGCAGAGGGAGGTGTTTAGTCCCAGGATCCTTAGCTTAGTGATGAGCTTTGAGGGCACTATGGTGATGAACGCTGAGCTGTAATCAATGAATAGCATTCTCACATAGATGTTCCTTTTGTCCAGGTGGGAAAGGGCAGTGTGGAGTGCAATAGAACCTGCATCATTTGTGAATCTGTTGGGGCGGTATGCAAATTGGAGTGGGTCTAGGGTTTCTGGGATAATGGTGTTAATGTTAGGCATGACCAGCCTTTCAAAGCACTTCATGATGGGAGTGCTACGGGTCAGTAGTCATTTAGGCAGGTTACCTTAGTGTTCTTGGGTACAGGGACTATGGTGGTCTGCTTGAAACATGTTGGTATTACGGACTCGGACAGGGGTTGAAACCGTCAGTGAAGACACTTGCCAGTTGATCAACGCATGCTCGGAGTACACGTCCTGGTAATCCGTCTGGCCCTGCGACCTTGAATGTTGACCTATTTAAAAGGTCTTAAATTGGCTGCGGCGAGCGTGATCACAGTAGTACGGAACAGCTGGGGCTCTTATGAATGCTTCAGTGTTGCTTGCCTTGTAGGTTTGTGTCACTGGACAGCACGCGGCTGTGATTCCTTTTGTAGTCTTATAGTTTGCAAGCCCTGCCACATCCGACGAGCGTCGGAGCCGGAGTAGTACGATTCAATCTTAGTTCTGTATTGACACTTTACCTGTTTGAGGGTTCGGAGGACATAGTGGGATTTCTTATAAGTTAGCTTGCTACTCGAAGTAAGAAACATTAATTAGGGTCACCTGGAAACAGTGAACAGCACTTTGGCTCCAACCTTATCAATAATTCCTCACTGGCTTGTCACGTAGATTAGGCCAGAAGGCTAAACTGAAAAACCTAACCTCTATCAAATAAAAAGATGGTGGTGCCGCAAAAGTACTTCTGTGCAAGGGTGTTTATTTACATAGTGAATCCGGAAGAAAAACAACAGTACTGCCATCCAAACTACACATTAAGGGTGACAGCTTAAAAAAACAATGCTGCCCCATCAACAGCTCAAACCAAAATGGTTCCCCCCTTGAACTGAAAGAGAGACTCCTTTTGTAGGGGAAGCCCCTCCCATCAGAACTTACCCAGCACTAATTAATTAAGCAATTACCTTCATCAAATCCTACATTTTCCACTCAGCTAAACATAATGAATTATATACATTGCAACACATTTCTCAAAATACAATAAACCAATAACACATTAACAAAATCCCATCCCTGCTGACATGGAATCTTCCAATATGCTCATTCACATGAACGAGCTTTATGAGGGTGTGTTTGACAGCATGAGTTAAGGTTGCGGAATAGGATGCCGATTCTAGATTTAATTTTGGATTGGAGATGCTTAATGTGAGACTACAGTCTAACCAGACACCTAGGTATTTGTAGATAGAATAAAGTGTGAAATGTCTGTACTAAGATAGTGAAGTTAACAATGTTGGTCAACAACCAAGATAACGTAGCTGATAACGGAGCAGGGAGGCGGATGAGTCAACAGGTTCCGCACATTTTTATATAGCTCTTGTATCTCTGCAGCAGATATATAGTAAGCAATATGTTTGTAAAATCAATCGCATTATTGAATCGCAGTGAGATCAAATTGTGAGGTCCCCGGCAAATCCCAGCCCTACTATCCATGGTGGTCAGATCAAACGAACAGCATGCACGATGATCACAAGAGGAGTAGGCCTATGGTAAAGAAGGTTATCGGTACCATACACAATAATACTGAGACTCCAGTATATCAGCAGCTGTAATCATTCTGCATAGTTATCCATCACCCGAGTGGCACAGCAGTCTAAGGCACTGCTTCTCAGTGTTAGAGGCTTTCACTACAGACCCTGGTTCGATTCGTTCCGGCGCCGACAGAGATGGCCGCCTCTCTTCGCGTTCCTAGGAAACTATGCAGTTTTTTGTTTTTTTACGTGTTATTTCTTACATTAGTACCCCAGGTCATCTTAGGTTTCATTACATACAGTCGAGAAGAACTACTGAATATAAGATCAGCATCAACTCACCATCAGTACTACCAAGAATATGTTTTTCGCGACGCGGATCCTGTGTTCTGCCTTACAAACAGGACAACGGAGTGGATTCCATGCAGCGACCCCAAAAAAAAAACAACTCCGAAAAAGAGGGAAACGAGGCGGTCTTCTGGTCAGACTCCGGAGACGGGCACACCGTGCACCACTCCCTAGCATTCTTCTTGCCAATGTCCAGTCTCTTGACAACAAGGTTGATGAAATCCGAGCAAGGGTAGCATTCCAGAGGGACATCAGAGACTAACGTTATTTGCTTCACGGAAACGTGGCTCACTGGAGAGACTATCCGAAGCGGTGCAGCCAACGGGTTTCTCCACGCATCGCGCAGACAGAAACAAACATCTTTCTGGTAAGAAGAGGGGCGGGGGCGTATGCCTTATGACTAACGCGACATGGTGTGATGAAAGAAACATACAGGAACTCAAATCCTTCTGTTCACCTGATTTAGAATTCCTCACAATCAAATGTAGACCGCATTATCTACCAAGAGAATTCTCTTCGATTATAATCACAGCCGTATATATCCCCCCCCCAAGCAGACACATCGATGGCTCTGAACGAACTTTATTTAACTCTTTGCAAACTGGAAACCATTCATCCGGAGGCTGCATTCATTGTAGCTGGGGATTTTAACAAAGCTAATCTGAAAACAAGACTCCCTAAATGTTATCAGCATATCGATTGCGCAACCAGGGGTGGAAAGACCTTGGATCATTGTTACTCTAACTTCCGCGACGCATATAAGGCCCTGCCCCGCCCCCCTTTCGGAAAAGCTGACCACGACTCCATTTTGTTGATCCCTGCCTACAGACAGAAACTAAAACAAGAGGCTCCCACGCTGAGGTCTGTCCAACGCTGGTCCGACCAAGCTGACTCCACACTCCAAGACTGCTTCCATCACGTGGACTGGGACATGTTTCGTATTGCGTCAGACAACAACATTGACGAATACGCTGATTCGGTGTGCGAGTTCATTAGAACGTGCGTTGAAGATGTCGATCCCATAGCAACGATTAAAACATTCCCTAACCAGAAACCGTGGATTGATGGCAGCATTCGCGTGAAACTGAAAGCGCGAACCACTGCTTTTAATCAGGGCAAGGTGTCTGGTAACATGACCGAATACAAACAGTGCAGCTATTCCCTCCGCAAGGCTATCAAACAAGCTAAGCGTCAGTACAGAGACAAAGTAGAATCTCAATTCAACGGCTCAGACACAAGGGGTCTACAGTCAATCACGGACTACAGGAAGAAATCCAGCCCAGTCACGGACCAGGATGTCCTGCTCCCAGGCAGACTAAATATCTTTTTTGCCCGCTTTGAGGACAATACAGTGCCACTGACACGGCCTGCAACGAAAACATGCGGTCTCTCCTTCACTGCAGCCGAGGTGAGTAAGACATTTAAACGTGTTAACCCTCGCAAGGCTGCAGGCCCAGACGGCATCCCCAGCCGCGCCCTCAGAGCATGCGCAGACCAGCTGGCCGGTGTGTTTACGGACATATTCAATCAATCCCTATACCAGTCTGCTGTTCCCACATGCTTCAAGAGGGCCACCATTGTTCCTGTTCCCAAGAAAGCTAAGGTAACTGAGCTAAACGACTACCGCCCCGTAGCACTCACTTCCGTCATCATGAAGTGCTTTGAGAGACTAGTCAAGGACCATATCACCTCCACCCTACCTGACACCCTAGACCCACTCCAATTTGCTTACCGCCCAAATAGGTCCACAGACGATGCAATCTCAACCACACTGCACACCGCCCTAACCCATCTGGACAAGAGGAATACCTATGTGAGAATGCTGTTCATTGACTACAGCTCGGCATTCAATACCATAGTACCCTCCAAGCTCGTCATCAAGCTCGAGACCCTGGGGCTCGACCCCGCCCTGTGCAACTGGGTACTGGTCTTCCTGACGGGCCGCCCCCAGGTGGTGAGGGTAGGCAACAACATCTCCTCCCCGCTGATCCTCAACACTGGGGCCCCACAAGGGTGCGTTCTGAGCCCTCTCCTGTACTCCCTGTTCACCCACGACTGCGTGGCCACGCACGCCTCCAACTCAATCATCAAGTTTGCGGACGACACGACAGTGGTAGGCTTGATTACCAACAACGACGAGACGGCCTACAGGGAGGAGGTGAGGGCCCTCGGAGTGTGGTGTCAGGAAAATAACCTCACACTCAACGTCAACAAAACTAAGGAGATGATTGTGGACTTCAGGAAACAGCAGAGGGAACACCCCCCTATCCACATCGATGGAACAGTAGTGGAGAGGGTAGCAAGTTTTAAGTTCCTCGGCATACACATCACAGACAAACTGAATTGGTCCACTCACACAGACAGCATTGTGAAGAAGGCGCAGCAGCGCCTCTTCAACCTCAGGAGGCTGAAGAAATTCGGCTTGTCACCAAAAGCACTCACAAACTTCTACAGATGCACAATCGAGAGCATCCTGGCGGGCTGTATCACCGCCTGGTACGGCAACTGCTCCGCCCTCAACCGTAAGGCTCTCCAGAGGGTGGTGAGGTCTGCACAACGCATCACCGGGGGCAAACTACCTGCCCTCCAGGACACCTACACCACCCGATGTCACAGGAAGGCCATAAAGATCATCAAGGACATCAACCACCCGAGCCACTGCCTGTTCACCCCGCTATCATACAGAAGGCGAGGTCAGTACAGGTGCATCAAAGCTGGGACCGAGAGACTGGAAAAACAGCTTCTATCTCAAGGCCATCAGACTGTTAAACAGCCACCACTAACATTGAGTGGCTGCTGCCAACACACTGACACTGACTCAACTCCAGCCACTTTAATAATGGGAATTGATGGGAAATGATGTAAATATATCACTAGCCACTTTAAACAATGCTACCTTATATAATGTTACTTACCCTACATTATTCATCTCATATGCATACGTATATACTGTACTCTATATCATCGACTGTATCCTTATGTAATACATGTATCACTAGCCACTTTAACTATGCCACTTTGTTTACATACTCATCTCATATGTATATACTGTACTCGATACCATCTACTGTATCTTGCCTATGTTGCTCTGTACCATCACTCATTCATATATCCTTATGTACATATTCTTTATCCCCTTACACTGTGTACAAGACAGTAGTTTTGGAATTGTTAGTTAGATTACTTGTTGGTTATTACTGCATTGTCGGAACTAGAAGCACAAGCATTTCGCTACACTCGCATTAACATCTGCTAACCATGTGTATGTGACAAATAAAATTTGAAATTTGATTTGATTTGATTTCAGACTATCACAACTGCCATGATTGGGAGTCCCATCGGGTGGCACACAATTTGCCCAGCGTCGTCCGGGTTAGGCTGTCATGGTAAATAGGAATGTTCTTAACTGACTTGCCTAGTAAAATAAAGGTAAAATAAAATAAACTTTGGTTGAGTTTGTAAGAGTTCATAAGCTTACCGTAGGTTATACAAATGACCTACAATAATCAAGACAGAGGGCCACTGGAGAGTGTAGGGCACTAGCCCAGATCGCCCCATGTAGAGGGCACTGGCCCAGAGGGGCCCCGTAAAGCAGGGCGCTTTAACAGATGGCCAGTGCAGAATTAGAGCACCCAGATGTGGCTCAGTGCGCGCGCTAGCTCAGTGCTGAGCCTGCCACACCAGCACACCCTCAATGGACATCCGTCTATCAGGGTCACAGCTTCCTATACAGGAAGTGACAGCAGGATAATGCCATATGTGTAGTTTATTTTTAAAGAAGAGTTCCACTTAACCATACGAGGCTATTGGACAGGCATAGATCTAGAAGGGTGACATTAGATGAAGGGGGAGACTGGGATTGAACCCTGGTCCTCGTGGGGAGGAGTGTACGCATGGCTTGTGCCCTGAGGGTCACCCACTTGATCAAGGCTCTGCACGCCATGTGTGTAGGTTAAGTTCAGGGTCTGTGTGGACGAGAGCTTGGCTTGCGTAGATCAAAGGGTGTTGAGTAGAGGATGGACCCATCTGGAATACTAATGACCGGCTTTAATCCACCACAGTGATTGATCTAAGCCCGATCTACAAGAGACACAATATAAGTGAGATTTTCCTCCATCACCAAACATCTAGCTAATGTACAATAAATGTGTCTGGACAACTGTAAAAGCCACATGTGCTCAGGACTTGTGTGCCTGTCTACCATGCTATATGTTAAATGTTTCAGACAACCTGTTGAATGAAGTCACTGCCACACAAGTCCCCCTTTTGACAGGAAACCACTCTTCCTCGGTGTCAAGGATGTGCATTAGGTTCTGTATCAAACTAGCCTGGCTTTTGGAACCGATCCATCCCCTTTCCTTTGAGGCCCAGGTCTGCATTCCAAACGACATATTCCCCATAGGGCCCTGGTCAAAAGTAGTGAACTATATAGGGGATAGGGTGCCATTAGGGACGCAGACCCTGATGTGGAGGACACCTCCTGTTCGGAGGGATAAACTGAACAATACAGTTAGACGTCGCGCAAACATCTCTTAATCTGCCAACAGCACTAATGTCGCTGCCCTATTTAGAGTAAGGCGGCTACATACATTCTTTAGACACACACGGTTATTGTGCTGGTTGAGTAGTTAACACTAGAGAAGAGAGTACTACATTAAAGCTGAATACAGTGAGCCCACGGGAAGGTCATGAACTACTACCAATGAGAAACTAAATCTTGGTTTTACACATTGGGCAAGTATGTCAAGAACGCCAAATAAACTCTGACAAAAGGTGGCGAGGGCCAATACTTAAAATAAATAAACAAGTGATACTGGCAAGAGCAGAGTGGAATTAAGAGTAAATTAGCCTCGTTTGACATTTAGCCCATAGCCTCTGTATAATTTGGATGTCAAGCAGCAGTATTTGTTAAAGTGGATGAACACTAGGGACTGTGACCTGTAATCTCTCACAGATTACATGTGCTGTCTTTCACCATGGCCACACCTACTCAAACCCTACAGCCAGGTGCAACAATAAACTTTCCCATAGTGGCAGTAGATGGGACATGGAGCAAACAGGTCAGGTAACTTCCAGCTAACACACGTTATGGGGTCTCAAATGGCACCCTATTCCATATTTAGTGCACTACTTTAAACCAGGGCCCTACAGGCTGCCATTTCAGATGCAACCATGGCCTTCTGTTGAACAAAGAACTGAGGGACAGCAAAGGCCACAGGATCCACCAGATAGGGTGGGGGGATATGACCAGCCCATGACAGCCAAACTTAGTTGATCCCCAAAATAGTGTTCCCTACTACATGGGAAGGAAGGTGTGTGCTTAAAATTAGTTCAGTTCCACAGGAAATGCATGAAACAACCATCCTGTACAAAAGCAAAAATAAAATGGCCTTGGATTGAAAAAAAGATGGGGGGCACACATTCTCAAAATGTAGTAGTAACAGAATTATTACAGCGCTGTCAAGTCATTTGCCAATATTATCAGTAGCACAGGTCCAACTCAAAAAAAATAATGTTTTACGCGTCATCATATCTAGATACTGTAACATCTCCACTGGAGGCCCAGTTCACTGGCTGCTGCTCTGCCTTATTGATCTGGCATATCAAACTCAAGCAGAGAATCGAACTAAACCACACAAGTCTGCCAAGTAAAAGTAGAGCCCCTTACGTGAACATTTGCCATGGCCTTTGACTCAATGTCTGACTGTTCTGTTGACAACCCTAATAAACTATTCAGTGAAATTTAAAGAAGGAAAGAAAGAGGTGCTGCCTGCCTTACGACACATTATTGAATGGGAGCAGCAGTGGAAAGGGGAGGTCATGCCACTTCACCACTGTGGCTCAGAATCAATTGGGGCAGACTTTCTGCATAGTTTCAGATAAACGTCACAAATAGAAGCATTGCAATGTCAAAGTCCATGAATGAGGGACTTATGACAGCGCCATTGTGCACTACTAGTAAATAGATTTTCATACAGAGAGGGGGATACCACTACTCAGTCAACCGAATCACCATTTCATTCCCCAAGAAAAGGAATGGATGACAGCTTATTTTGCTTTTCAGTTTCTCAAATCAAGAGCCCATTGGTAATTGTATGAATCCTGTTGTGTTAAGCTACCATCTATCCAAGTTGGTGCCACCCTCAGCCTCACAGAAACATAGTGTGTTGGTGATTCTATCAATCAAGCTTTTTATAACACAAGTGACCCCGTTTGCTGCTTGTGCTGAGCCTACAGGCTGAGATGGTTTATTGCTGTCGTCACTGAATATCTGTCCTCAATTTACAGCAGAGAAGATAAACAAGGTAAATCAAATGTGGCTCTCTCAAAGCCATGCATGCCCATACTGGCTAGAAGAAATACATTAACTCACCAATACATCGTTGCAGATGTCTCGTAACTCTGTCTCCACCTTCTCCCGGTACTCCTTGACCATCTGAAGCTTCTTGTCGCTGCCCTCTGTCTTCTGCTCGATGGCGGAGATCACCCGCCATGCAGACCTCCGGGCCCCGACAACATTCTTGTAGGCGACCGAGAGAAGGTTCCTCTCCTCGCATGACAGCTCTGCACCCTTCTCCGTTACCTCCTTCATGGACGAAGCCATGTCGTCGTAACGCTCCGCCTGTTCGGCCAGCTTGGCTTTCTGAATCAGCTCCGTTTTATCCATGTTTGTGAGTTATCGTATGTTCAAACTGTCGCTTGCAGTTTCAAAGAAAGTCCGAAGATGTGAGAAGGGGACAACGGTGTGGGGACTGATCGTGTATAACGATAGTTATAATCTTTGGGCAGGTGGGTGGAGGTACAGGTATGTTATCCAGACACCTGGGGAAGAAAATTGTTTAGGATGGTCAATGCATGCACACCTTGTAAGGCCGTTTGGTTGGCTAGCTAGTCAACTCAACTCAGTTCACCTGTAACAAAAATAAATCAATTCAATAACTTGTTAAGATAACATTAGCTAGCTGGGATACCGAACTGACTTGCCTAGGAGATGGGAAACGCCATTTAAATTGTACTAATGCCCATTGTGTAAATTGCCAATGAGTCGTCAATGGGCCGCACGGTGCAATCTGGACGATTCTGAGCGCTCATTCAAGGAGTCAATTTCATGAACAAGTACAACAATGCAAATCTTTTCAGAGATGTGAGAATTACCTTGCTCTCTATAATATTGTAGATTTGGAATAACCACATTATGTACTTTCGAGGAAAATGGGAAGGTTTCGCGACTCATATCCTGACTGAGAAGGGATTGCGCAATGGTAAGTTTAGCACCCGCGTTACACACCATGACACAATTGGTCGACAGTCTGCTGGGTGGGGCATTATACGTTTCTTCATACATTTCCCAATGGGATTCTTATCTCCTCCATTCTCTAATATCTCTGATTATACCATAATGAACACGGAGCCAGATGTCTCACCGGATGTATAAATCTGAAGCATCTGGTTGGAATTTCCACTCCACAACAAATATGGTGAGGAGAGGAAGATCAGTGGCCGGCAGTGTTACGAATAGACAGCACTAAGTTATGTTTTTTTCTGGTTTCAAACTATTGTTTACAAGGCGTGCAAGTGCACAAATACACTAAACAGAGCAGGCATTCCCTAAAGGAAATAGGCATACTAGAACGTGCCAAAAGGATTTCACTAACTCCTGCTTGGCTCTGCCCAACTCCTTGCCTGTTCACGCCACTATGCTTAATTTGCTCCCATTGAAAACGACACAGGTGAACCATCTTGGGTTAGTTATAAATATCTTTGGATATACCTTAACTTTTCTGCTAGTTAGCTAAAGTAACATACTCTTCCAATTAGTTGCTAAGGGAAGTTCACGAGGGGCGCAGCAGTCTAAGGCACTGCATCTCAGTAGTAAGGGCTTCACAATCGGCCGTCATCGGGAGTCCCTTTGGGCGGCGCACAATTGGCCCAGCGTCGTCCGGGTTAGGGGGAGGGTTTGGCCGGGGTAGGCCGTCATTGTAAAATAAGAATGCGTTCCTAACTGACTTACCTAGTTAAATACAAAAGGTACAAAAATAAAAACGCATTCACCACTTGACTAGCTAACAGACAGTTAATGGTTGGAGGACTGATATGTTGTAACTCAAAAGACTTGTTCAAGAGTTAACATCCTAGCCGCTACAACTGCTGTTTTCTCGTTAAAAGCAAGTGTGTTGGTTTCGCTATGGTTTGCCCCGTGTTGTTTTGCCCTGACAAGCGAATACTAACTAGCTTGCTTGACTAACCCCGCGCGACACAGAATGAATCGTTTTTATGAAGCACCACTGCACTGGCGACCAAACGACATCGTATACTAACTATCCATAGACAGTTTACATTTCCTTACAAAATTGGAACAATCGAACTTCATGTTAAATGTAATAACCTACACATTAATTTCCAAGATTGAAATAAAAAAATGTTAATATATTTCCCCAACCTTTACCTGGTTCCAATCCGCCACCGAGTAAATACCTTACGAAGATATTCGGGCAGGGAAATAATCTATGCCTTCAACCAAATCAGACCAACGGGCGTGTCTAACAAAACGGTAGCCCAATGAGAACCCGTTTTTGAGACGGATCAACCAACACTGTTAAAAACAAGAATCAATAGGATGATAGCGCGGGGGAAGAGGCGGGCTTTGAGGCCACGGGGTCTCCTCAAATTAAAGCAAGGGAGAAGACGTCATCATTACCATGGATATCTAACACTTTTCCACATCACATATGCCGCGTTCAAAACAACTGGAAACTCGGAAAAATGCGAAGTCAAATCATGACGTCAGTGATTTTCAGGTCGGAAAGTTGAAGCTCTAGAAAGAGGTCCGAGTTCCCGAGTTGGAATTCCGAGGTGGATGACCAGTCAAATCGATTTTTCCAGTTGGAGCTCGTTTTTTCCGAATTCCCAGTTGTTTTGAACGCACTGAAGTCCGAAATCGGAGATTTCCGAGTTCCCAGTTCCGAGTTCCCAGTTGTTTTGAACGCAGCAAAACGCACACACAACAACACACAAACAGTATCAGTAGGCCGCTAGTGGGTGTGGCAGGGGGAAATGATACACACAGTTTTGCAATAAACTTTGCATTTAACATGCAATTGATGGATGTATCAGCCTATTCTGTTTTTCCCAAAAGTGTGACCACCTAGGATTAAATAATAAGCTATTACAAGGTTTATGAATCAGTACACTTGTTTTATTTGCATTGGATAGATTTGCATAGGATAGATTGCCTATAGTCATCATGGGTTAAGGAAATAGTTATTCATAGGGAACTGGTCAAAAGTAGTGGACCATGTAGGGAATAGGGTATGACTTCTCTTTGGCAGCTGGAAATGAACACATTAGGATGATCAGTAGCATTAAATGTAGAATATTTAACAAAAGTAATTGTGAGCGCTTTGATGATATTTCATGGGAAAATGTTTATAATCAAGTCGATGCAGAGTCTGCTTACCAGACTTTTCTCACATCTTTCAATCCTGTATTTCACCACTGCTTTCCCGTAGTTAAACCACAGAGAGCAGTAGGGTTCTGGAAACCTTGGTATACAACCGTTCTCAAAAAATTCTCACTTTAAAATAACTGTCCCCTGAATTCTGCAAATTACAAAAAGTATAAGAACAAATTTACTCACCTACTTTGGATATCCCCAAAATTATATTTTACTAACACATTTCAAGAATCCTTAAAATAATATGAAGTCATCTTGGAAAATCTTCAATCAACTGTTTTAAAAAAAGCATCTACAGTAGAACTATTCCATCTAAATTTACTGTTCGAAATAAGACCTACAGTGACACCGATGTTATTTCATGTGAATTTAATAACTTTTTTGTGAATGTTGGTTACTCTCTGTCAAATACATTTAAGAAAACTGATGGAAATCCCTTGGATTACATTAAGGGACATTTGGTGTATAAGAGAATGTTGGAACATGTAAATCAACACTGTGTTCTATATGAGCACCAATATGGTTTTCGTAGAAACTACTCTACAGATATTGCTTTTTTGCAGAGTTGCAAAGAAAAAGCCATATCTCAGACTGGCCAATGAAAATAAAAGATTAAGATGGGCAAAAGAACACAGACACTGGACAGAGGAACACTGCTAAGAAGGCCAGAATCCCGGAGTCGCCTTTTCACTGTTGATGTTGAGACTGGTGTTTTGCGGGTGCTATTTAATGAAGCTTCCAGTTGAGGACTTGTGAGGCGTCTGTTTCTCAAACTAGACACTCTAATGTACTTGTCCTCTTGCTCAGTTGTGCACCGGGGCCTCCCACTCCTCTTTCTATTCTGGTTAGAGCCAGTTTGCTCTGTTCTGTGAAGGGAGTAATACACAGCGTTGTATGATATCTTCAGTTTCTTGGCAATTTCTCACATGGAATAGCCTTAATTTCTCAGAACAAGAATAGACTGATGGGTTTCAGAAGAAAGTTATTTGTTTTTGGCCATTTTGAGCCTGTAATCGAACCCACAAATGTTGATACTCCAGATACTCAACTAGTCTAAAGAAGGCCAGTTTTATTGCTTCTTTAACCAGAACAACAGTTTTCAGCTGTGCTAATATAATTGCAAAAGGGTTTTCTAATGATCAATTAGTCTTTTAAAATGCTAAACCTGGATTAGCTAACACAACGTGCCATTGGAACACAGGAGTGATGGTTGCTGATAATGGGCCTCTGTACGCCTATGTAGATATTCCATTAACAATCTGCCGTTTCCAGCTACAATAGTCATTTACAACACTACCAATGTCTACACTGTATTTCTGATCAATTTTATGTTATTTTAATGGACAAAATATATGCTTTTCTTTCAAAAACAAGGACATTTCTAAGTGATCCCAAACTTTTGAATGGTAGTGTACAGTACCAGTCAAAAGTTTGGGCACACCTACTCATTCCAGGGGTTTTCTTCATTTTTACTATTTTCTACATTGTAGAATAACAACACATCAAAACTATGAAATAACACATATGGAATCATGTAGCCACCCAACATTTTTTAAACAAATCAAAATATATTTTATATTTGAGATTCTTCAAAGTAGTCACCCTTTGCCTTGATGACAGCTTTGCACATGCTTGGCATTCTCTCAAACACCTTTATGAGGTATGAAATGCATTTCAATTAACAGGTGTGTCTTGTTAAAAGTTAATTTGTGAAATGTCTTTCCATCTTAATGTGTTTGAGTCAATCAGTTTTGTTGTGACAAGGTAGGGGTGGTATACAGAAGATTGCCCTATTTGGTAAAAGACAAAGTCCATATTATGGCAAGAACAGCTCAATAAGCAAAGAGAAATGACAGTCCATCATTACTTCAGGACATGAAGGTCAGTCAATCCAGAAAAGTTCAAGTGCAGCCGTAAATCCCATCAAGCGCTATGAGGAAACTGTCTCTCATGAGGACCGCCACAGGAAAGGAAGACCCGGAGTTACCTCTGCTGCAGAGAACAAGTTCATTAGAGTCAACATCAACTTTTCAGATGAGACTGCGTGAATCAGGCCTTCATGGTCGAATTATTGCAATGAAACCACTACTGAAGGACAACAAGAAGAATAAGAGACTTGCTTGGGCCAAGAAACACGAGCAATGGACATTAGACCGGTGGAAATCTGTCCTTTGGTCTGATGAGTCCAAATTTGAGGGATTTGGTTTCAACCCCTGTGTCTTTCTGAGACGCAGAGTAGGTGAGCGGATGATCTCCGCATGTGTGGTTCCCACGGTGAAGCATGGAGGAGGTGTGATGGTGTGGGGGTGCTTTTCTGGTGACACTGTCTGTGATTTATTTAGAATTCAAGGCACACTTAACCAGTATGGCTACCACAGCATTCTGCAGCGATACTCCATCCGCCATGGTTTGCGCCTCGTGGGACTATCATTTGTTTTTTAGGACAATGACCCAACACACCTCCAGGCTGTCTAAGGGCTATTTGACAATGCAATTATCACAACACATAGGTTGTAATATCGAGGGGACTTGGCTTCCCCAGTGATTTTACCCACGCACCGCCACTGCTTGGAGTTAGAATTCCCTATCCCTCAGAAGACCACAGAAGACACAGACAACCTTTCATCTCCCATTTGTATCTATGACAAAAGACATTGATGCAATGAAACCCCTGTAGGTGTGTCAGCCAGGAAAACACCCCATTCTGCGAATATCACAGGATGATTGAGTTTAAGTGTGAACTCTTCCGAATGTGGCACTTTGAATCGCCTCAGGACATTAGATTCATTGGCACTTTGACTTTACTCATTACATGCACCCAATCAGCCAGTCTATGTCAAAGGTGTGTTTTTTTAAAAGCAAGACATGTATTAGCACAAAACAAATCACATTAAACAAGGAAAGAGGTGTCTTGCGTCTCTTGTTGTGCTGTTTAATTATGGAATTACACAGGCTTTAAGAAGGGCAAGTCTGGGCATATGCATGGTGGGGTAAGGCTGAACAGTGAATAGAGAGGGGAGACGGAGCTGTGTGTCAGTGGAACTGGAAGGAAGCATTATCTGAGCTTTTTACCACTTTGTGTTGGCTACGCCCTCCAGTATTAGGAAAGCTTTGATGAAAACTTTGGAGAGGGTTTATTGGTCTGCAAAATGTTCTATTGCTGATAGTTAGAACAATGATGTGATTCTATCCCTAGCAGAGTTAGTTACCTATGGGCCAGATTCTGGAAGTCTGGAATGTTCTTCTGAGCTGTAATCCCATCCCTATATGCCAGAGGCAGAATGATACAACACATAGACATTTTTCTGTCCTTGCTAAATCTTGTTTCATACTCCCCAGAGAAATGTGTGACACTCACAGACGTCAACATAATCCAGAGAAAGCTATAGGGCTTTGTATCTGAAGCTAATACATTTTTATGTTGTGCTGTTAATGAGTCACTGAGAACAAAAGAAGTACTGTACTGTCAATTGGTCACTATCCTCTCCTCTCATTTACGTATGACCATTGTCAGTCAGCAGCCTCACCCACCTCATTAGACAAACACAGTTCAGTGACACGTTAATGTGTCAGAGACGTGTCATTGGTTCAACGACCGCAGCCCAGGCTTTATCTCTGAGGATTTCTGATATACTGCACCAGCTCTGGAGGGAGAGGAAAGAGAGAGGGATATAGCGAGGACGAGTGAAAAAGAGAGGGAAATAGAGTCACAGGGACAGAGAAAGAAAAAAAGAGACCAGGTGTGGTTAACGGTAACAGCTACAGCCATCTGAGCGTGTGTAGAGGGGGGTTCAACAGAAGGGCGAGGAGGGAGGAGATGTGAAGTACTATGGCTAGAGGTAAGAGTAGCCATTACCCACTCTCTGGATTCCAGCTGGAACATCGACACAGACACGGCTTTGTCAGGACTCTCCCTCTGTGTGTGAGAGTGTGTGTGTGTGTGTGTGTGGGGGGGGGGGGGGGGGCTGACAGATGACAGTAACCTCCACCCCCACACCCCTTCTAACACACACCCATCCTGCTTCTCTTCCCGCCAGCAAAGTGGATCACCCAGGCCGCCGTGTAAGGCCTGAGCCGTCGAGCGGCATTACGTAACAGCCACTCTTTCAGAAAAGAGAAAGAGAGAGAAAAAAAGCCTTTGGGCGTTGTCTGGTCTCCTGAAACCTGCCTGGAAACAGGGCTCACTATCTCAGCCTGAGCAGTGAGTACCAATGCCCACTCCACCTACCCTCCTCAACCCCACACTCCCTGTCTGCTACTGCTGTGCCCTGTAGTGCAGTCAGCATGGCATTGGAACACACAGCCTTACATATGTCCTCCTGACTGTCCCAAAATCACCATATTTAGAGGGTACATTGATTGTGGTGAGCTGTGATTACACAGGCATGGTTTTATCCATGTACTCCCTCCTCCTTTGTCCTCAACAATGCCTCTAAAAAATAGGTATGTCAAACTTTGCACCAAGCTCGAGAGAAATTCCTAAAACCAGTATAATTTTATTGCAGTTTCATCACTCACATTTGCATGCACAACGTCCCTCGAAAGATCTGTGGTATTGCTCTGCTTGTCGGTACTGGAACTAATTCCCCAACACAATTAGTGAGTTTTTCTCCTTTTTTTCTCTACCATGAAATTGAGAAAGAAAACGTTTTTAACAAAGCTTAAGGGACTTTAATGTCATTTTCAGCTCAGTGAATTTCCCACTCTTGACGAGTTAACCTTGAAATGCTGAGTCATCATGATGTTCCAGGGGTAGCTAGCTTTACATGGTGCTTTCTGTCCCCACAGGTAGGCGGACATCACTCAGCCATGTCTAAGGCTTAGTCATACCTTCCAGACCAGATCACCTTCCCACCAGGCAGGTTGGGGCCTGAGTGACATGGAGGATGAAGCTGCCCCTAAGCACTTGATTTGAGATCTGAGAGACTTTAACCTTCTAAAGGACAAGACACACCATAACAAACGTTGGCTGTGCGCAATATCTCACCTGCTGGGCGTGTACTGAGGCGATTCAACAGGTAGAATCGTTGGGAAATTAACAGAAAATGACAGCCGATGTTCTGTGGTCAGAGGTGATAGGACGGCCAACCGCTGCCCACAGATGACATTCGTTATGGTGACCATAGTAGTTTTGACCATAATAGTTATGGTTAGCACCACAAGATGGAGTCTTGTACATCAGCATTGGTAGAGATCAAGTTGAGTGGGGTGGGCTTTTTACACAATGTTCCTTCAGTCAGATACTATAAATAGCTGAGATTTACATATGAAGAGTTTCATTCCAAAACGCTATACATCCATTTTCAAAAATTTTGATAAATTAGTTTGTATTGTTTAAATATCTTGTCAAATTGATGAGTGTGTTTCTTCACCGTCTAATCATGACATGGGGTAGTTCGGTGACAGACATGTTTTTGTTTGAAATGTATCACTTGATGGTTTCATTTCAGAGAGACAATAATCAGGTTTTGTAGCAAAACGCTACATATCTGCCTCACTCTCAGAAAAATAAGTAGTATTGCTAGGTTTAACAGAGTAAAATGTAATACATAACTACATTTTTTAATATAAAGTACTGTGCAAATGATACATTTGTGCCATCAATATTTAATGATCAATACAGTAATATAGTTGACATTTTAGTCATTTATCAGATGTTCTTATCCAGAGCGACTTACAGTTAATGTATTCATCTTAAGATAGCTAGTTGAGACAACCACATATCCAACCAGCTCTCACAGTCTCACGTCAGAATTAGACGTTCATCCATCTTTTTCAAACGTCAAATTTTGAAGTTGTTGCAAACTTCACATTTCGAAGTATTGAAGGTTAAGTTTAGGAATTAATTTAGAAATATTAATGTTAGGCATTAACTCAGAATGGTTAAGGTTTGGGATAGGCTTAAAATAAAAATCTCACAAACAACTTTCTATCGCTGGATTTAAATATGCAACATTTGGAATCAGAGGCAGATGCTTACACCCATCCGCCACAACGCCCTAGCAAATCTGAAACCTAGTTAAAAGTAACAGTGCTCAATTTTGCCCCTAGCGGCCGGTTTCCACTTCATCTTCCGACTTCCCCACGCATGGATGGACATCGAATACTGACTTGTATCATGGGTGACCTGGCTGACAAATCACAGTCAAATGTACAGAATACGAACACAATGAACATACACGGAGCGTACAAAACATTATGAACATTATGAACAGGGCCCATGGGGCTTTGGTCAAAAGTAGTGGAATATATAGGGAATAGAGTGAGATTATGGGGTGCACTATATACACTGAGTGAACAAAACATTAAGAACACTTGCTCTATCCATGAAATTGACTGACCAGGTGAACGCAATGATCCCTTATTGATGTCACTTAAATCCACATCAATCAGTGTCGATGAAGAGGAGGAGAAAGGTTAAAGAAGGATTTTTAAGCCTTGAGACATGGATTGTGTATGTGTGCCATTCAGAAGGTGAATGGGCAAGACCGAAGATTTAAGTGCCTTTGAACAGTGTATGGTAGTAGGGTGCCAGGCGCACCAATTTGTGTCAAGAACTGCAACACTGCTGGCCTTTTCACGCTCATAAGTTTCCCTTGTTTCCCGTTGGGTGGTGGACCACCCAATGGAGGTGATGATGTAATGGAGGTGATGATGTAATGGAAGTGATGGAGGTAATTGGTAACTTCAAGGTATCAGCAGCTGTGTATTCATTGACACTGTACTGGTATATAGCCCCGCTATTGTTATTTACTGCTGCTCTTTAATTATGTGTTATTCTTATCTCTTACTTTTTTTGAATTTTCTTAAAACTTCATTGTTGGTTAAGGGCTTGTGAGTAAGCATTTCACTGTAAGGGGAAATGTTGTATTCGGGCGCATGTGACAAATAAATGTGATATGATTTGATTTGAGCTGAACATTTAACATTTCAATCCACACTGTGTTCTATATGAATACCAATATAGTTTTTGTAAAAACTAATCCACAGATATGACTCTTTTGCAACTTGTGCCCTGAACAACAATGAATACGCTCTTGCCATATTTTCACATTTATCCACTGCACTTGATACGGTTGATCATGAAATGTTACTTTCTAACCTGCATTATTACGGTTTCATGGTTGTACATATAATTGGTTATATCAAATCAAATCAAATTTTATTTGTCACATACACATGGTTAGCAGATGTTAATGCGAGTGTAGCGAAATGCTTGTGCTTCTAGTTCCGACAATGCAGTAATAACCGACGAGTAATCTAACCTAACAATTTCACAACAACTACCTTATGCACACACAAGTGTAAAGGGATGAAGAATATGTACATAAAGATATATGAATGAGTGATGATACAGAACGGCATAGGCGAGATGCAGTAGATGGTATCGAGTACAGTATATACATATGAGATAAGTAATGTAGGGTATGTAAACATATAAAAGTGGCATTGTTTAAAGTGGCTAGTGATACATTTTTTACATACATTTTCCCATTATTAGAGTGGCTGGAGTTGAGTCAGTATGTTGGCAGCAGCCACTCAATGTTAGTGGTGGCTGTTTAACAGTCTGATGGCCTTGAGATAGAAGCTGTTTTTCAGTCTCTCGGTCCCTGCTTTGATGCACCTGTACTGACCTTGCCTTCTGGATGATAGCGGGGGGAACAGGCAGTGGCTCGGGTGGTTGATGTCCTTGATGATCTTTATGGCCTTCCTGTGACATCGGGTGGTGTAGGTGTCCTGGAGTGCATGTAGTTTGCCCCCAGTGATGCGTTGTGAAGACCTCACTACCCTCTGGAGAGCCTTACGGTTGTGGGCGGAGCAGCCGTACCAGGCGGTGATACAGCCTGACAGGATGCTCTCGATTGTGCATCTGTAAAAGTTTGTGAGTGCTTTTGGTGACAAGCCAAATTTGTTCAGCCTCCTGAGGTTGAAGAGGCGCTACTGCGCCTTCTTCACCACGCTGTCTGTGTGGGTGGACCAATTCAGTTTGTCCGTGATGTGTACGCCGAGGAACTTAAAACTTACTACCCTCTCCACTACTGTCCCGTCGATGTGGATACGGGGGTGCTCCCTCTGCTGTTTCCTGAAGTCCACGATCATCTCCTTTGTTTTGTTGACGTTGCGTGTGAGGTTATTTTCCTGACACCACACTCCGAGGGCCCTCACCTCCTCCCTGTAGGCCGTCTCGTCATTGTTGGTAATCAAGCCTACCACTGTAGTGTCGTCTGCAAACTTGATGATTGAGTTGGAGGCGTGCATGGCTATGCAGTCGTGGATGAACAGGGAGTACAGGAGAGGGCTCAGAACGCACCCTTGTGGGGCCCCATTCATGAGGATCAGCGGGGTGTAGATGTTGTTACCTACCCTCACCACCTGGGGGCGGCCCGTCAGGAAGTCCAGTACCCAGTTGCACAGGGCGGGGTCGAGACCAAGGGTCTCGAGCTGATGACGAGTTTGGAGGGAACTATGGTGTTAAATGCTGAGCTGTAGTCGATGAACAGCATTCTCACATAGGTATTCCTCTTGTCCAGATGGGTTAGGGCAGTGTGCAATGTGGTTGCGATTGTGTCATCTGTGGACCTGTTGGGGCGGTAAGCAAATTGGAGTGGGTCTAGGGTGTCAGGTAGGTTGGAGGTGATATGGTCCTTGACTAGTCTCTCAAAGCACTTCATGATGACGGAAGTGAGTGCTACGGGGCGGTAGTCGTTTAGCTCAGTTACCTTAACTTTCTTGGGAACAGGAAAAATGGTGGCCCTCTTGAAGCATGTGGGAACAGCAGACTGGGATAAGGATTGATTGAATATGTCCGTAAACACACCAGTCAGCTGGTCTGCGCATGCTCTGAGGATGCGGCTCGGGATGCCGTCTGGGCCTGCAGCCTTGCGAGGGTTAACTCGTTTAAAATGTTTTACTAACCTCTGCTGCAGTGAAAGAGAGTCCGCAGGTTTTGGTAGCGGGCTGTGTCAGTGGCACTGTATTGTCCTCAAAGTGAGCAAAGAAGTTGTTTAGTCTGTCTGGGAGCAAGACATCCTGGTCCGTGATGGGGCTGGTTTTCTTTTTGTAATCCGTGATTGACTGTAGACTCTGCCACATACCTCTTGTGTCTGAGCCGTTGAATTGCGACTCTACTTTGTCTCTATACTGACACTTAGCTTGTTTGATTGCCTTGCGGAGGGAATAGCTACACTGTTTGTATTCGGTCATGTTTCTGGTCACCTTGTCCTGATTAAAAGCAGTGGTTCGCACTTTCAGACTCGCACGAATGCTGCCATCAATCCACGGTTTCTGGTTTGGGTAGGTTTTAATAGTTGCTGTGGGTACGACATCACCGATGCACTTGCTAATAAACTCACTCACTGAATCGGCGTATTCGTCAATGTTGTTGTTTGACGCAATGCGGAACATATTCCAGTCCACGTGATCGAAGCAATCTTGAAGCGTGGAATCAGATTGGTCGGACCAGTGTTGAACAGACCTGAGCGAGGGAGCTTCCTGTTTTAGTCTCTGTCTATAGGCTGGAAGCAACAAAATGGAGTTGTGGTCAGCTTTTCCGAAAGTAGGGCGGGGGAGGGCCTTATATGCGTCGCGGAAGTTAAAATAACAATGATCCAGGGTTTTACCAGCCCTGGTAGCACAATCGATATGCTGATAGAATTTAGGGAGTCTTGTTTTCAGATTAGCCCTGTTAAAATCCCCAGCTACAACGAATGCAGCCTCAGGATATGTGGTTTCCAGTTTACATAGAGTCAAATAAAGTTTGTTCAGGGCCATCGATGTGTCTGCTTGGGGGGGAATATATGCGGCTGTGATTATAATCGAAGAGAATTCTCTATAGTTATGTTTATGATAGAGAACAATTTGTTTATGCAAACAGCTGAGCATCTACCAGGGCCAAGATATCCTGTGGCATGCCACAGGGTTGGAGAATTGTTATTCCTAATCTATATCAATGACCTTGCTGCTGTGTCTTAAAATCAAATCAAACTTTATTTGCCACATCCCCTGAAAACAACAGGTAGTCCTTACAGTGAAATGCTTACTTACAAGGCTTTAACCAACAATGCAGTCCAAGAAAGAGCAAACAAAATATTTACCAAATAAACTAAAGTAAAAAATAAAAAAAGTAACACAATAAAATAACAATAACGAGGCTATATACAGGGGGTACCTATACCGAGTCAACGTACTCGGTATAGGTACCGATTAGTCGAGGTCATTTGTACATGTAGGTAGGGGTAAAGAGACTATGCATAGATGATAAACAGCAAGTAAAAACAAATTAAGCTAACTTAGGCATGGCCAAATGTTCTGAATTGTTCCAGATAAACAAAGGATCTTTAAATGTAAAAAAAAAATTCAAACATTATTGTATTAACTAATAAGAATAAGAAATATTGTTTAAAAAAAAGAGAGACAGGATCTCGATTGGTGGGAATGAAATTGAACAAGTCACATCCACTTGATTTTAATTGATGAAAAGTTATATTTCAATTATGAAAAGTTATATTAAATTTGTCTGCAGCAAAGTAATGAAATCTGTTGGTCTCATCAGAAAGATTATTGGTTTCGTTCATCAAGCTTGCTTTACACTATAGCTTCCAAACTACTCAGTAATCTCCTCCATATGATAACTCTCACACACTCACATGCACACACGCATTCATATTTTCTTTCTTCGTGATTACTGATCAATTCATTTATACATTTATAATTAGTAGGTTTTGTTATCTGTTTCAGCAAAACTTTTTAATTGTATTATTATTTATTTTATTGTATATTGTTTTGTTGTGAGGTTTTCATATAATAAGCCCTTGGTTTTCCAACCACACCTGCACACTGTAAAAAAAAAGGTGTTTTTATCTGTTCATTTTTTTGGTGCAAATAAATAAATAAATAAAATAAATCACCTCATTGATTATCTGTGCCTCAGTGTACAGAGAGAGATGTGTCATGTTGTTCATCATAAAAACAATCCATAAGACTTTCTCTGTACAACTAAAGGGTGCCTTGGTGTTCCTCAGGGATGTGTCTACAGTCTAATGACTTTCACCGTTTAGTGATCGTTTAGTGTCATCTACATAATGCAAATGGGTTATCGATTTTTTTGTTTGCAACATGAGCTGTGGGGTACAGCGCTAACAATCAAACATGATAAATGTGTATGACAACTGTTTCAGTCGGCTGTATTAATATTATTCAGACGATGTCCTTCCCGTTCTTGTATCAGCGTGGAACTGAAAACAAACTGTCTCAAGAATGAAATCAGACAGAAAGAAATCTGCCATAGTATATGGCGATAGAGAGAATAGAATGAATAGGAAGAGGCCGAGAATAAAATAAAAAAATCACAATTCAATTTGTCTGACAGTGTACAGATGAGACCATGTGGTGATAATCTGATATCTCTGTAATCAGAAGGAGACTGTCTGGGAGCGGGATAATGAGACAGAGGGAGATAAGATGGCAGGGAGGAAATTCAGACGTGTGGGTCCGTGTTAATTCATGGCAGGTCAGGCAGGAATATATCAGTTTTGATCAGATTGGCATTGTAGGATGAATAGTGAGACCCGTTGTCATGCAAACTAATTGCAGTCATGAGTGTTGTGACAATAGATATTAGAGGAAGTGTTTTGTATTCTGTTCTAGACTAATACTGTCTGGAACAAGCACATTTGAAAGTGAAACACATGGACATACGGGCGCGCACACACACACACACACACACACACACACACACACACACACACACACACACAGTGAGTTGAAATGTGCCTGAACTTATGAATCAGATACTGTATATTCCTCTGAATAAGGGAGAGAATGGGGCAGTTGACATGCTGAGATATTTCTCAGTGTCACACTTTAATGCCTCTGTGGAACCACATGATTACATGAATGATAGAAGATAGTGAGCTAAAAGGGAAGAAAACTCAGTCTATGTCCCAAATGACACCGTATTCCCTATATTGCGCACTACTTTTGACCAGGGACCATAGGGGCACTATATGGGGAATAGGGTGCCATTTGTGACGCAAAATTTAGTCACGACGCAGGGGAAGAACAGCCCACAGCACTGTTTCTTAGAAAATGGTGCTTCTGTTCTGTGTCAATTTCCCAGGAGTGCCCTGAGCTGTTAGGTTCCAGTATGTGATAAGGGTCTGTACTGGGGCACATTCCATCCAGGTATTTTGCTCACGTGTGTGTTGATGTATGGCTGGATGCATACTGAGATTGTTGAATCAAATTAATCAAATCTCAGAAGAGGACAGCCTTCCAAATGGCATATAATTCCAGGACCATAGGGTGCCATTTTGAATGCTGCAGAGGACAGCAGAACATATCTATTATCTGAGGGCGGAGGAGTACAAAGTATGGGCACTGTTTGAAGCATTGGCCGTGGTAGCGGTGGTTTAATATACCGTACAGTATAAGGCTGAGTCATGTATAATCGCCCTTCGTTTTTGGGCCTGTTAACAGTGGTGTAAAGTATTTAACTATCTGTACTTTCCTATTTATATTTTTGACTACTTTTACTTCACTACATTCCTCGAGAAAATTATGTACCTTTTACTCCATAAATTTTCCCTGACACCCAAAAGTATTAGTTACATTTTGAATGCTTAGCAGCACAGGAAATGGTCCAAGTCGCACACTTATCAAGAGAACATCCCTGGTCATCCCTACTGCCTCTTGTGGACTCACTAAACACAAATGCTTTGTTTGTAAATTATGTCTGAGTGTTGGAGTGTGACCCTGGCTATCCGTTAATAAAAAATAAAATAAAAATTGTGCCGTCTGGTTTGCCTGATATAAGGAATTTTAAATGATTCATGCTTTTACTTTAAAACCACATACTTTTAGTAGCCTTTTTTACTGGGTGACTTTCACTTTTACTTGAGTCATTTTCCATTAAGATATCTTTACTTTTACTCAAGTATGAAAATCGCTGACTTTTTCCACCACTGTCGGTTAATACACTAGTTTGTCACCATGCAGAGCGAGTATAATCTAAATGCTCAGGAGGATAAGTTAGTTCTCTCTCTCTGAAGCCTTATCTGACTGAACCTCGTCATGGTATTTCAACACCTTTCTCATATCTTACTGCACCGCATATTGATTTCCTGTTGATCTATTATGTCAGTCTGGGTGGACCTATTATGTGCCAATACTATAGAGAAAGTAACTCGGTCTGTAATGGAATATTCCACCTTACAACATCTGGAATTGTGATATCCATGCAATCAAAAGGAGTTGCAACCTGCTATATGGAGTGGCACCAGAAATTCTATCTGAATTTGATAATTTTGAATTTGTAGCCTCTTTACTGATCTTGATCACTTTCAGAGTCAATATAAGAGTGGAAGTGGTTCTTCCGGTGCTGTTGTCAGCCAAGAATCCCACCAAGGCATGTAACCCAACCTGTGGACCCTCACACATGCACGCACGCACGCACACACACACACACACACACACACACACACACTTACCCAATGCTGTTCATGAGCAGATGTGTGAATTTGGTCCTTTGGTCCAGTGAGAGGAGAGCTGATTGTCTCCAGGCACAGTGAATTGTGTGCGGTTCAGCAGCCCTTTAGTCCTGAGCGAGTGGGGCCATGTCTTACACCCACAGTACCCTTATGGAAGCCTGCAAAGGCTAAACCAGGCTAAACACAGTGCTTAGTGGTAAACCAGACAAAACACAGTTCTTAGTGCTCACTGTGATTAAATATGAATATATTCAAACCTCTGGAAGAAATGCACTAAGTTTAAAAAGCTCTGGGTTATTTTGGACGGAATCTCTAACATTATTTTCTTCAGATGCTAATGGTGTAGCCTCATCGGACTGTCCTGATCTCAGAGCTTACATTTTGTTAAGCGCAGGGGTTTAGTCAGGATGGTGGATCAGGCTACTGACGGGGATGAGATACCAACATACTGTTCTCTTGGATGAAGCAGCCTGCTGCTGTTGTATAAATGGGTGTACAGTACAACACCTTTTTCTATGTAAGGGCATAGAAAACAACAACAGGGGAAATAGCTCATTAATTAAAAACACTGTCAGACAAGATTCCAGACATAACTGTCTGACTGGGTGATTTGACGAGTTCTTCCTCAGCAGTGCATCGAGTCCAGTGCCTCTTGACGGCGCCAGACATGAAAGTAATTTCTCCTCCAAGTGCTTACATGGCATTAAACGCCAAGGGAGTGCTGCCTGCTGCCGTGTAGATTGACTGACACCGTAGATCCTGGGCTCAGCCGGCCAAGCCGACCGGTCTTGACCAAGCTACTCTATTATTCATGACCAGCTTTTAAACACAGACAGATCATTCAACCTTTCGCATCCCTCAGTGTATGTGTGTGTATATTTGTATGTGTATGTGTGTGTGTGTATGCAGAGAGAGAGAGTGAAATAGAATAGCTCACACTGTACACTGAATATACAGTGAGCAACACTCACAAACTGTTGTCATTACGGTCAGCCAACAAACTGTTGTCATTACGGTCAGCCAACAAACTGTTGTCATTACGGTCAGCCAACAAACTGTTGTCATTACAGTCAGTCAACAAAGTGTTAGCCCATATGACTAAGCTGACCAATAAGAGGTTAAACATCTTGAAGCGTTGTCAGATAATGGACTCCAGTTGTTTTAGCCCAAGCTTACACACACACACACACACACACACACACACACACACACACACACACACACACACACACACACACACACACACACACACACACACACACACACACACACACACACACACACACACACACACACACACACCTGTTGAGCAGTGACAACAGAAGCTATCCAACAGCCCGCTCCTCACTTGAGAATGCATGGCTCTTTGGGGTCCTTCTTGTCATCACTACAGCTCGTCTCATGCTGGTGGAACAGCTCTCAGAGAGCACTGCCCTACTGAGGGGCTCATACAGAGACACTCTCCACACAATTAGCCCACACAATTAGCCCATACATTTGGCCCACACATTTAGCCCACATAATTAACCCTCACAATTAACCCACACAATTAACCCACACAATTAACCCACACAATTAGTTGTAATTGAACTTTTCATATACTAGAGATGGAAATAGTTATCGACTGAATAAGCAAACAGTAGCCTACTACAGTGTAAACTGGTTTGTAGGAGTTTGATTGGGGGACAACTGCATACAATAGAAAATATAATCTACAGATCCACTACACACAAAAAAAGCCCAATTAAACCTCTGCTTTTTTGCCATAGTTATCTTCAATTCCAGCAGGGTGACTGCTTTGTTGTTGTTTGAATCCCATATTGTACCTTTAATACTGAACAAGGCCATGTGGATAGTGTTGTCCACATCCAGTATTTGTCCCACAATATTGGCAGTGGTAGAGTGAGATTTAATAACTCAAGAGCCCCTCTTAAACAAGGCTGTGTGCTTTTAACCCAACACTTAACACCATACAGCTTATTTGACACCTGAAAGGATTCTTCTTTCAAAAGCCACTTGATATGTAGCAGAATACTGTATATTGGCCAATAGTCCTAAATTCTTCAAGTTGATCGATCATCCTGGTAAGCCAACCACACACAATACCACTAATGTTAATCACCTTGATTCTAAAAGTGGCTTTATGTCTTTTGTGTTGTCAACAGCAAATGTCAGCCTTACCTCTGGGCCCTGGTCAAAAGTAGTGCACTATGTAGGGAATGGGTTGCCATTTGGTTGGGACGTACTCCCTGAGTGTTCTGTTTTAGATGATGGGACTGCTCCCTCCCTCCACCAGTCACTTTTAGGACTTGACACGCCTCTGGGGTAGCAGTACATTTACATGTACATTTCAGTCATTTAGCAGGTGCTCTTATCCAGAGCAACTTATAGTTAGGGGGTTAATTAAGATGAATGCCCTAAGGTCTAAGTCCCAGGGCTGGGTTTCTACTTAGCTAACATATGGAATTGTTCAGCTATTTGATTGTGAATTTTAGGGGACACTGTAGCCAACGGGGCATGATATAACCCCATTTTGCCAATGCACAGGACCCACACCACCTGAGGGATATCAACCTACCACCAATGAACTACCCTAAGACAAGGCGTAGAATAGCCCTCAAAGATCTCCCCCAACGCATGAGCCCAAGGGGGCACAAAACCGGACAAGAAGATCACATCAGTGACTAAACCCACTCAAGTCGAGTACAGTGCATTCGGAAAGTATTCAGACCCCTTGACAGTTTCCACATTTTGTTACATTACAGCCTTATCCCCATAATGACAAAGCGAAAATAGGTTTTTTGACATTTTTGCAAAATGTATTAAAAAAACTGAAATACCTTATTTACATTAGTATTCAGACTCTTTGCTATGAGACTTGAAATTGAGCTCATGTGCATCCTGTTTCCGTTGATCATCCTTGAGATGTTTCTACAACTTGATTGGAGTCCACCTGTGGTAAATTCAATTGATAGGACATTTGTAAAGGCAGACACCTGTCTATACACACACACACAATACCCCATAATGACAAAGCAAAAACAGCTTTTTAGAAATATTACATTTACTTAAGTATTCAGACCCTTTACTCAGTACTTTATTGAAGCGCCTTTGACAGCGATTACAGCCTCGTGTCTTCTTGGGTTTGACGCTACAAGATTGGCAAGATCCTCTCAAGCTCTCTCAGTTTGGATGGGGAGTGCACAGCACAGCCACGTTAGATCGGGTTCAAGTCCGGGTTCTGGCTGGGCCACTCAAGGCCAGTCAGAGACTTGTCCCAAAGCCACTCCTCCATTGTCTTGGCTGTGTGCTTAGGGTCGTTGTCCTGTTGCAAGGTGAACCTTCGCCCCCAGTCTGCGGTCCTGAGCGCTCTGGAGAAGGTATTGATCAAGAATATCTCTGTACTTTGTTCCGTTTATCTTTCCCTTGATCCTAACTAGTCTCCCAGTCAGTACCGCTGAAAAAAATCCACACAGCATGATGCTGCCAGCACCATGCTTCACCATAGGGATGGTGCTAGGCTTCCTCCAGACGTGACATCAGACCAGAGAATCTTTCCCCATGGTCTGAGAGTCCTTTAGGTGCCTTCTAGCAAACTCCAAGCGGGCTGTCATGTACCTTTACTGAGGAGTGGCTTCCTTCTGGCCACTCTATCATAAAGGCCTGATTGGTGGAATGCTACAGAGATGGATGTCCTTCAGGAAGGTTCTCCCATCTCCACAGAGGAACTCCAGAGCTCTGTCAGAGTGACCATCAATTCTTGGTCACCTCCCTGACCAAGGCCCTTCCCCCCGATTGCTCAGTTTGGCCAGGTGGCCAGCTCTAGGAAGAGTCTCGGTGGTTCCGAACTTCTTCCATTTAAGAATGATGGAGGCCACTGTGTTCTTGGGGACCTTCAATGCTGCAGACATTTTTGGTACCCTTCCCCAGATCTGTGCATTGACACAATTCTGTCTCTGAGCTCTATGGACAATTCCTTCAACCTCATGGCTTGGTTTTTGCTCTGACATGCACTGTCCACTGTGGGACCTTATATAGACAGGTGTGTGCCTTTCCAAATCATGTCCAATCAATTGAATTTACCACAGGTTGACTCCAATCAAGTTGTAGAAGCATCTCAAGGAAGATCAATGGAAACAGGATGCACCTGAACACAATTTCGAGTCTCATAGCAAAGAATCTGAATACTGAATATTATGTTCATATATTTCTAAAAACTTGTTTTCACTTTGTCATTATTATTATTATTGTGTGTAGATTGTTGAGGAATAAGTCTGTAATGTAATAAAATGTGGAAAAAGTCAAGGGGTCTAAATATTTTCTGAATGCACTGTACATCGAAAAAGGTCTGGCACAACGTGATGCACCCCTCCTAGGGATGGCATTGGAGACCACTAGCAAGCCAGTGACTCAGCCCCTGTAATATGGTCAGAATCAAAGAATCCCAGTGGAGGATGGAAAAAATCTGCTCTTGAAATATTTTTGATATGTTCGTCAAAAGAGAGATCAGGTCCAGAGTAATGCTGAGGTCCTTCAGTTTTATTTGAGATGACTGTACAACCACCAAGATTTATTGTCAGATCAAACAGCCGATCTCTTTGCTTCTTGGGACCCAGAACTCTTTTTTAGCAGTTTAAAAGTTAAACTTTTTCCGCCATCCACTTCCTTATGTCTGAAACACAGGCTTCCAGGGTAGGCAATTTTGGGGCTTCACCATGTTTCATCGGAATGTACAGCTGTGTGTCTGTATTGCAGTGAACGTTGACATTGTGTTTCCGATTGACATCCCCAAAAGGTAGAATTAATAGTGAAAACAATAGTGGTCCTAAAACGGAACCTTGAGGAACACCAAAAATGACCACTGATTTTTCAGAGGATATATTTCCGACAGATCAAATCTAAACCAGGTAAGAACTTGTCTGTGTAGACCAATTAGGGTTTCCAATCTCTCCAAAAGAATGTGGTGATCGATGGTGTCAAAAGCGACATTAAGGTCGAGGATTACGAGGACAGACGCAGAGCCTTGGTCTGCAACCATTAAAATGTAATTTATCACCTTCACAAGTGCGTCCTCAGTACTATGATGTGGTCTAAAACCAGACTGGAACGTTTCGTACAAATGATATGCCTTCAAGAAGGCCCTGAGATGATGAGCAACAGTTTTTTCAACAACAAAAAAAATAGAGGAATGTGATATTTGATATAGGCTGATAGTTTTTACGTTTTCCTGGTCAATGTTTGTTTTTTTCAGGAGAGGCTTTATTACTGACACTTTTAGTGAGTTTGGTACACATCCAGAGGATAGGGAGACGCTTATCATGTTCACCATAGGAGGGCCAAACAAGACTCCCTAAATTTTATCAGCATATCGATTGCGCAACCAGGGGTAGAAAGACCTTGGATCATTGTTACTCTAACTTCCGCGACGCATATAAGGCCCTGCCCCGCCCCCCTTTCGGAAAAGCTGACCACGACTCCATTTTGTTGATCCCTGCCTACAGACAGAAACTAAAACAAGAGGCTCCCACGCTGAGGTCTGTCCAACGCTGGTCCGACCAAGCTGACTCCACACTCCAAGACTGCTTCCATCACGTGGACTGGGACATGTTTCGTATTGCGTCAGACAACAACATTGACGAATACGCTGATTCGGTGTGCGAGTTCATTAGAACGTGCGTTGAAGATGTCGTTCCCATAGCAACGATTAAAACATTCCCTAACCAGAAACCGTGGATTGATGGCAGCATTCGCGTGAAACTGAAAGCGCGAACCACTGCTTTTAATCAGGGCAAGGTGTCTGGTAACATGACCGAATACAAACAGTGCAGCTATTCCCTCCGCAAGGCTATCAAACAAGCTAAGTGTCAGTACAGAGAGAAAGTAGAATCTCAATTCAACGGCTCAGACACAAGAGGCATGTGGCAGGATCTACAGTCAATCACGGACTACAGGAAGAAATCCAGCCCAGTCACGGACCAGGATGTCCTGCTCCCAGGCAGACTAAATATATTTTTTGCCCGCTTTGAGGACAATACAGTGCCACTGACACGGCCTGCAACGAAAACATGCGGTCTCTCCTTCACTGCAGCCGAGGTGAGTAAGACATTTAAACGTGTTAACCCTCGCAAGGCTGCAGGCCCAGACGGCATCCCCAGCCGTGCCCTCAGAGCATGCGCAGACCAGCTGGCCTGTGTGTTTACGGACATATTCAATCAATCCCTATACCAGTCTGCTGTTCCCACATGCTTCAAAAGGGCCACCATTGCGTTCTGAGCCCTCTCCTGTACTCCCTGTTCACCCATGACTGCGTGGCCACGCACGCCTCCAACTCAATCATCAAGTTTGCGGACGACACAACAGTGGTAGGCTTGATTACCAACAACGACGAGACGGCCTACAGGGAGGAGGTGAGGGCCCTCGGAGTGTGGTGTCAGGAAAATAACCTCACACTCAACGTCAACAAAACTAAGGAGATGATTGTGGACTTCAGGAAACAGCAGAGGGAACACCCCCCTATCCACATCGATGGAACCGTAGTGGAGAGGGTAGCAAGTTTTAAGTTCCTCGGCATACACATCACAGACAAACTGAATTGGTCCACTCACACAGACAGCATTGTGAAGAAGGCGCAGCAGCGCCTCTTCAACCTCAGGAGGCTGAAGAAATTCGGCTTGTCACCAAAAGCACTCACAAACTTCTACAGATGCACAATCGAGAGCATCCTGGCGGGCTGTATCACCGCCTGGTACGGCAACTGCTCCGCCCTCAACCGTAAGGCTCTCCAGAGGGTAGTGAGGTCTGCACAACGCATCACCGGGGGCAAACTACCTGCCCTCCAGGACACCTACACCACCCGATGTCACAGGAAGGCCATAAAGATCATCAAGGACATCAACCACCCGAGCCACTGCCTGTTCACCCCGTTATCATCCAGAAGGCGAGGTCAGTACAGGTGCATCAAAGCTGGGACCGAGAGACTGAAAAACAGCTTCTATCTCAAGGCCATCAGACTGTTAAACAGCCACCACTAACATTGAGTGGCTGCTGTCAACACACTGACACTGACTCAACTCCAGCCACTTTAATAATGGGAATTGATGGGAAATGATGTAAATATATCACTAGCCACTTTAAACAATGCTACCTTATATAATGTTACTTACCCTACATTATTCATCTCACATGCATACGTATATACTGTACTCTATACCATCGACTGTATCCTTATGTAATACATGTATCACTAGCCACTTTAACTATGCCACTTTGTTTACATACTCATCTCATATGTATATACTGTACTCGATACCATCTACTGTATCTTGCCTATGCTGCTCTGTACCATCACTCATTCATATATCCTTATGTACATATTCTTTATCCCCTTACACTGTGTACAAGACAGTAGCTTTGGAATTGTTAGTTAGATTACTTGTTGGTTATTACTACATTGTCGGAACTAGAAGCACAAGCATTTCGCTACACTCGCATTAACATCTGCTAACCATGTGTATGTGACAAATAAAATTTGATTTGATTTGATTTGATTTAGGAAGTAACTCTTTCAGTAGCTTAGTTGGAATAGGTCCAGTATGCAGCTGGAAGGTTTGGAGGCATGACTATTTTCGTGAATGTGTCGAGAGATTCATGATTTTTTTTAAATGGAGTGTCTCCATTAATCCGAGGTCCTGGCAGTTCTGTGCGGACTCAGGACAAGTAAGTCTTGGAGAAATACACATATTCAAAGAGGAGTTCGTAATTTGCTTCCTAATGATCATGATCTTTTCGTCAAAGAAGTTAATTAATTTATCGCTGTGGAAGTGAAGGCCATTCTGATTTGGGGAATGCCACTTTTTAGTTAGCTTTGCGACAGTTTCAAAAATAAATGTTGGATTGTTTTTATTCTCCTCAATCAGATTGGAAAAGTAGGCTGATCGAGCAGCAGTGAGGGCTTTTCGATATTGCACGGTACTGTCTTTCCAAGCTAGTCAAAATACTTCCAATTTGGTGGAGCACCATTTCCGTTCCAATTTTCTGAAAGCTTGCTTCAGGGCTCGGGTATTTTCTGTATACAAATGTTTTTTTGCGGTGTGACTACATTTAGGGTATTACGCAATGTTTAGTATAGATCCTCGGTTGGGTGGTTAAAGGATTTTTGTACTCCGGTGTCTTGGGTACAGTGCATTCAGAAAAGTATTCAGGTTTTTTAGCAAATGTATTAAACATTTAAAACAGAAATACCTTATTTACTGCCAAATGTGCTTCAACAAAGTCAAAGGTCTGAATACTTATATGTGATATTTCCATTTTTTATTTTTAATACATTTGAAAACATTTCTAAAAACATGTTTTTGCTTTGTCATTATGGGGTATTGTATGTACATGTATGAGGGAAAACAACGATTTAATACATTTTAGAATAAGGCTGTAACGTAACAAAATGTGGAAAAAGACAAGGGGCCTAAATACTTTCAAATCAAATCAAATTTTATTAGTTATATGCGACGAATACAACATGTGTAGACCTTACAGTCAAATGCTTTCTTACGAGCCCTTAACCAACAATGCAGGTTAAAAAAAATACAGATAAGAATAAGAAATAAAAGTAACAAGTAATTAAAGAGCAGCAGTAAAATAACAATAGCGAGACTATATAAAAGCGTTTGGTACCAGTACAGAGTTAATGTACGGTGGCACTGGTTGGTTGAGGTAATATGTACATGTAGGTAGAGATATTAAAGTGACTATGGATAGATGATAACAACAGAGAGTAGCAGCAGTGTAAAGGGGGGGGGGGAGCAATGCAAATAGTCTGGGTATGTTACGGTGCGTGAATGAGGACCCAAAAGCGAATCAACTTAAACAGAGCTTCTTTAATTACCAAACATAGGTAGGCTCAGATGGACCGGCAGATTCCGACAGGACAGGACAAGGTTACAGCAAACATGACGACAGTCTGGTTCAGGCATGAATGACACAAACAAACAAGAATCCGACAAGGACAGGAGCAGAAACAGAGAGAGATATAGGGACCTAATCAGAGGGAAAAAAGGGAACAGGTGGGGAACGGGGTGAATGGGTAGTTAGAGGAGACAAGGGACAGCTGGGGGAAAGCGGGGGAGAAAAGGTAACCTAACACGACCAGCAGAGGGAGACAGGGTGAAGGGAAAGGACAGAGACAAGACAACATGACAGTACCCCCCCACTCACCGAGCGCCTCCTGGCGCACTCGAGGAGGAAACCTGGCGGCAACGGAGGAAATCATCAATCAGCGCACGGTCCAGCACGTCCCGAGAGGGAACCCAACTCCTCTCCTCAGGACCGTACCCCTCCCAGTCAACTAGGTACTGATGACCACGGCCCCGAGGACGCATGTCCAAGATCTTACGGACCCTGTAGATAGGTGCGCCCTCGACAAGGATGGGGGGGGGGGGGGGAAGACGAGCGGGGGCGCGAAGAACGGGCTTAACACAGGAGACATGGAAGACCGGGTGGACGCGACGAAGATATCGCGGAAGAAGAAGTCGCACTGCGACAGGATTAATGACCTGAGAGATACGGAATGGACCAATGAACCGCGGGGTCAACTTGCGAGAAGCCGTCTTAAGGGGAAGGTTCTGAGTGGAGAGCCAAACTCTCTGACCGCGACAATACCTAGGGCTCTTAGTTCTACGCTTATTAGCAGCTCTCACAGTCTGCGCCCTATAACGGCAAAGTGCAGACCTGACCCTCTTCCAGGTGCGCTCGCAACGTTGGACAAAAGCCTGAGCGGAGGGGACGCTGGACTCGGCGAACTGAGATGAGAACAACGGAGGCTGGTACCCGAGGCTACTCTGAAAAGGAGATAGCCCGGTCGCAGACGAAGGAAGCGAGTTGTGGGCGTATTCTGCCCAGGGGAGCTGTTCTGACCAAGACGCAGGGTTGCGAAAAGAAAGACTGCGTAAGATGCGACCAATAGTCTGATTGGCCCGTTCTGCTTGACCGTTAGACTGGGGGTGAAAGCCGGAAGAGAGACTGACGGAAGCCCCAATCAAACGGCAAAACTCCCTCCAAAATTGAGACGTGAATTGCGGACCTCTGTCCGAAACGACGTCTGACGGAAGGCCCTGAATTCTGAAAACATTCTCGATGATGATTTGTGCCGTCTCTTTAGCAGAAGGAAGCTTAGCAAGGGGAATGAAATGAGCCGCCTTAGAGAACCTATCGACAACCGTAAGAATAACAGTCTTCCCCGCTGACGAAGGCAGTCCGGTGACAAAATCTAAGGCGATGTGAGACCACGGTCGAGAGGGAATAGGAAGCGGCCTGAGACGGCCGGCAGGAGGAGAGTTACCGGACTTAGTCTGCGCGCAGACCGAACAAGCAGCCACGAAACGACGCGTGTCATGCTCCCGGGTGGGCCACCAGAAACGCTGGCGAATGGAAGCAAGCGTACCCCGAACGCCAGGGTGGCCGGCTAACTTGGCAGAGTGAGCCCACTGAAGAACGGCCAGACGAGTAGGAACGGGAACGAAAAGAAGGTTCCTAGGACAAGCGCGCGGCGACGGAGTTTGAGTGAGTGCTTGCTTTACCTGCCTCTCAATTCCCCAGACAGTCAACCCGACAACACGCCCCTCAGGGAGAATCCCCTCGGGGTCAGTGGAGGCTACTGAAGAACTGAAGAGACGAGACAAAGCATCAGGCTTGGTGTTCTTAGAGCCCGGACGATAAGAAATCACGAACTCGAAACGAGCGAAAAACAGCGCCCAACGCGCCTGACGCGCATTAAGTCGTTTGGCAGAACGGATGTACTCAAGGTTCCTATGGTCAGTCCAAACGACAAAAGGAACGGTCGCCCCCTCCAACCACTGTCGCCATTCGCCTAGGGCTAACCGGATGGCGAGCAGTTCGCGGTTACCCACATCATAGTTACGTTCCGACGGCGACAGGCGATGAGAAAAATACGCGCATGGGTGGACCTTGTCGTCAGAGAGGGAGCGCTGAGAAAGGATGGCTCCCACTCCCACCTCTGACGCGTCAACCTCGACAACGAACTGTCTAGAGACGTCAGGTGTAACAAGGATAGGAGCGGATGTAAAACGATTCTTGAGGAGATCAAAAGCTCCCTGGGCGGAAACGGACCACTTAAAGCACGTCTTGACAGAAGTAAGGGCTGTGAGAGGAGCTGCCACCTGACCGAAATTACGGATGAAACGACGATAGAAGTTCGCGAAGCCGAGAAAGCGCTGCAGCTCGACGCGTGACTTAGGGACGGGCCAATCAATGACAGCTTGGACCTTAGCGGGATCCATCTTAATGCCTTCAGCGGAAATAACAGAACCGAGAAATGTGACGGAGGAGGCATGAAAAGTGCACTTCTCAGCCTTCACAAAAAGACAATTCTCTAAAAGGCGCTGGAGGACACGTCGAACGTGCTGAACATGAATCTGGAGTGACGGTGAAAAAATCAGGATATCGTCAAGGTAAACGAAAACAAAGATGTTCAGCATGTCTCTCAGGACATCATTGACTAATGCCTGAAAGACAGCTGGAGCGTTAGCGAGGCCGAAAGGAAGAACCCGGTATTCAAAGTGCCCTAACGGAGTGTTAAACGCCGTCTTCCACTCGTCCCCCTCCCTGATGCGCACGAGATGGTAAGCGTTACGAAGGTCCAACTTAGTGAAAAACCTGGCTCCCTGCAGGATCTCGAAGGCTGAAGACATAAGAGGAAGCGGATAACGATTCTTCACTGTTATGTCATTCAGCCCTCGATAATCTATGCAGGGGCGCAGAGACCCGTCCTTCTTCTTGACAAAAAAAAACCCCGCTCCGGCGGGAGAGGAGGAGGGGACTATGGTACCGGCGTCAAGAGCTACAGACAAATAATCTTCGAGAGCCTTACGTTCGGGAGCCGACAGAGAGTATAGTCTACCCCGGGGGGGGGGTGGTTCCCGGAAGGAGATCAATACTACAATCATACGACCGGTGTGGAGGAAGAGAGGTGGCCCTGGACCGACTGAACACCGTGCGCAGATCGTGATATTCCTCCGGCACCCCTGTCAAATCACCAGGCTCCTCCTGTGAAGAAGAGACAGAGGAAACAGGAGGGATAGCAGACATTAAACATTTCACATGACAAGAGACGTTCCAGGAGAGGATAGAATTACTAGACCAATTAATGGAAGGATTATGACAAACTAGCCAGGGATGGCCCAAAACAACAGGTGTAAAAGGTGAACGAAAAATTAAAAAAGAAATGGTTTCACTATGATTACCAGAAACAGTGAGGGTTAAAGGTAGCGTCTCACGCTGAATCCTGGGGAGAGGACTACCATCCAGGGCGAACAAGGCCGTGGGCTCCTTTAACTGTCTGAGAGGAATGTCATGTTCCCGAGCCCAGGTCTCGTCCATAAAACAGCCCTCCGCCCCAGAGTCTATTAAGGCACTGCAGGAAGCTGACGAACCGGTCCAGCGTAGATGGACCGACAAGGTAGTGCAGGATCTTGAAGGAGAGACAGGAGTAGTAGCGCTCACCAGTAGCCCTCCGCTTACTGACGAGCTCTGGCCTTTTACTGGACATGAAGTGACAAAATGACCAGCGGAACCGCAATAGAGACAGAGGCGGTTGGTGATTCTCCGTTCCCTCTCCTCAGTCGAGATGCGGATACCTCCCAGCTGCATGGGCTCAGCACCCGAGCCGGCAGAGGAAGATGGTAGTGATGCGGAGAGGGAGGCGACGGAGAGCGCGAGCTCCTTTCCACGAGCTCGGTGACGAAGATCAACCCGTCGCTCAATGCGAATAGCGAGTTCAATCAAGGAATCCACGCTGGAAGGAACCTCCCGGGAGAGAATCTCATCCTTTACCTCTGCGCGGAAACCCTCCAGAAGACGAGCGAGCAAGGCCGGCTCATTCCAGCCACTGGAGACAGCAAGAGTGCGAAACTCAATAGAGTAGTCTGTTATGGATCGATTGCCTTGACATAGGGAAGACAGGGCCCTGGAAGCCTCCTCCCCAAAAACAGATCGATCAAAAACCCGTATCATCTCCTCCTTAAAGTCTTGATACTGGTTAGTACACTCAGCCCTTGCCTCCCAGATTGCCGTGCCCCACTCACGAGCCCGTCCAATAAGGAGAGATATGACGTAGGCGACACGAGCAGTGCTCCTGGAGTAAGTGTTGGGCTGGAGAGAAAACACAATATCACACTGGGTGAGGAACGAGCGGCATTCAGTGGGCTCCCCAGAGTAACACGGCGGGTTATTGATTCTGGGCTCCGGAGATTCGAAAGCCCTGGAAGTGGCCGGTGGATCGAGGCGGAGATGGTGAACCTGTTCTGTGAGGTTGGAGACTTGGGTGGCCAGGGTCTCAACGGCATGTCGAGCAGCAGACAATTCCTGCTTGTGTCTGCCTAGCATCGCTCCCTGGATCTCGACGGCTGAGTGGAGAGGATCCGAAGTCGCTGGGTCCATTCTTGGTCGGATTCTTCTGTTACGGTGCGTGAATGAGGACCCAAAAGCGAATCAACTTAAACAGAGCTTCTTTAATTACCAAACATAGGTAGGCTCAGATGGACCGGCAGATTCCGACAGGACAGGACAAGGTTACAGCAAACATGACGACAGTCTGGTTCAGGCATGAATGACACAAACAAACAAGAATCCGACAAGGACAGGAGCAGAAACAGAGAGAGATATAGGGACCTAATCAGAGGGAAAAAAGGGAACAGGTGGGGAACGGGGTGAATGGGTAGTTAGAGGAGACAAGGGACAGCTGGGGGAAAGCGGGGGAGAAAAGGTAACCTAACACGACCAGCAGAGGGAGACAGGGTGAAGGGAAAGGACAGAGACAAGACAACATGACAGGGTAGCCATTTGATTAGGTGTTCTTGAGTCTTATGGCTTGGGGGTAGAAGCTGTTTAGCAGCCTATTGGACCTAGATTTGGCGCTTCGGTACTGCTTGCCGTGTGGTAGCAGAGAGAACAGTCTATGACTAGGGTGGCTGGAGTCTTTTTAGGGCCGTCCTGGTATAGAGGCGATGTACTGGCCATCTTGGATGGCAGGAAGCTTGGCCCCAGCGATGTACTGGGCCGTTCGGACTACCCTCTGTAGTGCCTTGCGGTCGGAGGCCGAGCAGTTGCCATACCAGGCAGTGATGCAACCAGTCAGGATACTCTCGATGGTGCAACTGTAGAACCTTTTGAGTATCTGAAGACCCATGCCAAATATTTTCAGTCTCCTGAGGGGGAATAGGTTTTGTCGTGCCCTCTTCACGACTGTCTTGGTGTGCTTGAACAATGTTAGTTTGTTGGTGATGTGGACACCTAGAAACTTGAAGCTCTCAACCTGCTCCACTGCAGCCCCGTCGATGAGAATGGGGGCGTGCTCGGTGAGCTGTAGTCAATGAATAGCATTCTCACATAGGTGTTCCTTATGTCCAGGAGGGAAAGGGCAGTGTGGAGTGCAATAGAAATTGCATCATCTGTGGATCTGTTGGGGCGGTATGCAAATTGGAGTGGGTCTAGAGTTTCTGGGATAATGGTGTTGATGTGAGCCATGATCAGACTTTCAAAGCACTTCATGGCTACAGACGTGAGTTCTACACGTCTGTAGTTGTTTAGGCAGGTTACCTTAGTGTTCTTGGGCACAGGCACTATGGTGGTCTGCTTAAAACATGTTGGTATTACAGACTCAGACAGTGAGAGGTTGAAAATGTCAGTGAAGACACTTGCCAGTTGATCAGCGCATGCTCGCAGTACACGTCCTGGTAATCCGTCTGGCCCTGCGGCCTTGTGAATGTTGACCTGTTTAAAGCTCTTACTGACATTGGCTGCGGAGAGCGTGATCACACAGTCTTCTGGAACAGCTGGTGCTCTCACGCATGTTTCAGTGTTATTTGCCTCGAAGCGAGCACAGAATTAATTTAGCTTGTCTGGTAGGCTCATGCTTCCCTTTGTAGTCTATAATGGTTTGCAAGCCCTGCCACATCCGACGAGCGTCAGAGCCCGTGTTGTACGATTCAATCTTAATCCTGTATTGACTCTTTGTCTGTTTGATGGTTCGCAGGAGAGCATAGCTGGATTTCTTTTAAGCTTCCGTGTTAGAGTCCCACTCCTTGAAAGTGGCAGCTCTAGCCTTTAGCTCAGTGTGATGTTGCCTGTAATCCATGGCTTCTGGTTAGGGTATGTACGTACGGTCACTGTGGGGTGACATCATCGATGCACTTATTGATGAAGCCAATGACTGATGTGGTGTACTCCAATGCCATCGGAGGAATCCCGGAACATATTCCAGTCTGTGCTAGCAAAACAGTCCTGTAGCTTAGCATCTGCTTCATCTGACCACTTTTTTATTGAACTCGTCACTGGTGCTTCCTGCTTGAATTTTTGCTCGTAAGCAGGAATCAGGAGGATAGAATTATGGTCAGATTTTCCAAATGCAAGGCGAGGGAGAGCTTTGTATGCGTCCCTGTGTGTGGAGTAAAGGTGGACCAGAGTTTTTTTCCCTCTGGTTGCACATTTAACATGCTGATAGAAATTTGGTAAAACGGATTTAAGTTTCCCTGCATTAAAGTCCCCGGCTACTAGGCGAGCAATAGCTTGAGACTCCCTTAGATATCGTGCACCAGCTTATATTTACAGAATACATAGTCCGCCTCCCCTTATCTTACCAGACGCCGCTGTTCTATCCTGCCAGTACAGCGTATAACCAGCCAGCTGTATGTTGATAGTGTCGTCGTTCAGCCACGACTCCATGAAGCATAAGATATTACAGTTTTGAATGAATGGTTGGTAGTTTAATCTTCCGTGTAGGTCATCGATTTTATTGTCCAAAGATTGCACTTTGCTAGCAGAATGGAAGGAAGTGGATTCGATCGCCTACAAATTCTCAGAAGGCAGCCCGCCCTCCGGACCCTTTTTCTCCATCTCTTCACACAAATCACGGGGATCTGAGCCTGTTCCCGAGAGCCTGCTTTCCCAAGAAAGCAGTATATAGTTCTCGTCAGCCTCATCAGACTTGTTAAAGGAAAAAAAGGATTCTGCCAGTCCGTGGTGAGTAATCGCAGTCCTGATGTCCAGAAGTTATTTTCGGTCATAAGAGATGGTAGCGGCAACATTATGTTCAAAATAAGTACAAAAATAAGTTACAAACAACGTTAATAAACAAACAAAACAATTGGTTCGGGGCTGGTAAAACGTCTGAATGCACTTTAGATGGAGGTAGTCTGGAAGGGCATTTAGGAATCTTTGGGTTGTCTGAGAATTTATAATGCAGCGTTTGATCATCCTTGGTTGGGGTCTGAGCAAATGAGTCCACAATTATGAAGAAAAACATTAAGATCCACAATATCTATTCAACGGGACAATTCGAGATCCAGGGTATGATTGTGGAAATGCGTAGGTCCCAAGACATGTTGGACAACACCCGCTGAGTCGATGATGGCCCTGAAAGCCTTTTGGAGTGGGTCTGTGGACTTCTCCATGTGAATATTGAAGTTACAAAAAATGTGAATATTATCTGCCATGACTACAAGGTCCGATAGGAATTCAGGGAACTCAGTGAGGATCGCTGTATACGACCCAGGAGGCCTGTAAACAGTAGCTATACAAATTAATTGAGTAGGCTGCATAGATTTCATGACTACCAGCTCAAAAGACAAAAATGCAGTCTAAATTTCGTAAATTGAAATTTGCTGTCATAAATGTTAGCAACACCTCCGCTGTTAGGGGATGCGCGGAGGATATGGTCACTAATGTAACCAGGAGGAGAGGCCTCATTTATCACAGTCAATTCATCAGGCTTGAGCCATGTTTCAGTCAGGCCAATCAAGTTTATGATCAGTGATTAGTTCATTGATTATGACTGCCTTGGAAGTGAGGGATCTAACATCAAGTAGTCCTACTTTGAGATACGAGGTATTATCATAATCTCCTTCTATAATGACAGGAATAGAGGAGGTCTTTATTCCAGTGAGATGGCTGAGGCGAACATCGCCATGTTAAGTTTTGCCTGACCTAGATTGAGGCACAGACACGGTCTCAATGGGGAAAACTGAGTTGACAACACTGACTGTGCTAGGGCAGACTCCACTAAGCTGGCAGGCTGGCTATATGCCTGCTCCCTATCTCATTGTGGAGCTAGAGGAGTTAGAGCCCTGTTTATGTTGATAGATTAGATAAGAGCACCCCTCCCAGCTAGGATGGAGTCTGTCACTCCTCATCGGGCCAGGCTTGGTCCTGTTTGTGGGTGAGTCCCAGAAAGAGGACCAGTTATCAACAAATTCTATATTTTGGGAGGGACAGAAAACAGTTTTCAACCAGCGATTGTGTTGTACAAGTCTGCTGTAGTGCTCATCACTCCCACTAACTGGGAGACAATTACTCGATGCCAACCTCTGACCGTTTCATCCTAACATTGTTGGTGCCAACGGCATTTACTTCCAGAAGTCATGAGGAAATGGTCTGGCCGCAGGGACTGTGCAGGGGGATTAACACTGTATTTACTGCTGGCACAGACACTGTATCATCCTTTCTTACACTTAAATTGCCCTTTATTAACGATTAGGTCTGAAGCCGGGCTTGCAACTCGGCTATCCTCACCATATGGGAATAGTCGTCCTGTATATTAGCAGCAACTGCAACGAGAGGGCATAATATTAGTTTTTTTGACCGGAGGAGGTCCTGCAGATCCATGTCCAGATAAAGCGTCCGGGGTGAGAAATCTGAAGGAAAAAAGTTGAGTGAGGACAAAACTAAGACGTTGGTAAACTTGTTAAATACAGAGTTTGATTAAACGGTTATTAAAAGTAAAAGGTGAAAAGGTTTGGCAGGTAGCCAAGTGTGTCCTATATCTGAGAGATGTAAGAAAGTTAAAAAAAAGTATTTTTATTTACCCATATTTAACCCCTTTTTTTGGCACTAAAGTACTTCCAGATATCCTACCATAATTGTTTTAAACTGGTACATGGCTATCTTCAGTTGAGTCTTGTGAGGGTTAAACGTTTGTGAGAGTCTCACCTTTCGAATGGTGGGGTCATATTAGTGTGTAGCCCAAACTGTTCGGACGCTACAGACAGTAGTTGGCAGTCGGCAGTACCGACCTGTGACAAACGCTGCTGTAGCTCTGCCACCTTCCACCACAGATGCGGAAGGCGAACCTACAGATGTGGTGGATTGAGACGCAGCCCATGCAAAAAAACTGATATCACTAGCTTAAACAGATAGATTTTGATGGGGATTTCAACGGGGGCATGGACATCGACTCTATAGCTAGTTGAAACAACCACATATCTTAGTCAAAGTAAGTACTGTGGGATTATTTAAGGGTGTTTTCACACTTGGTCCCCTTGGTCCCCATTTTTGTGAACTCAGTGTGGTTTGCTTAATTTTTTTTGTGCAGTGTGAACACTCCAAAGGAACTCAGACCTCTCAAAAGAGCTGACCGAACTGAGACCATCTTTAGAGGTGGTCCGAGTTTGATCTGCGTGAGTTCCGTGGTCCGGTTTCTTTTTTTAGGACCATGTGAACGCAAAGCTCCCCAGGTTCGCTTGTCATTATTCTCACATCACACACTAGACTACTGCAACACTGTTTCCCTTGCCACGAACCCTCACATTGGTGCCACAAAACAGAAAAGATGATGATGATGTGCAGGTTCACGGAAAAAATGTGTGCTGTTTTTGGATATTGATAAACAATTGTCAAGGACAAACAGAAATTCCAAAATGTGTGCAGTTTTAGTTCAAAGAGGACATTCTAAGGCAAAGGCAGTGTGAATACAAAGAGAATTGAGTTATTTAGCTATTTCTTTACCCCAGAGTTCACTTTAAAGAGGACTGAGATAGTTAAAATAGTTGTGAAATGTGTGAAAACACCATAAGAAACCATTTTCAAGAGGTAGGGTTTGAGACATTTTTGGAAGAAGGGGATGCTTCTTCCACTATTGGCATGCCAGGACAGGGAAGAGCTTTGACTGTGTTGATTTTGAGCTGACCCCCGTAGGGGTAGGAGGGCCAAGAACCAGAGGTGGCAGAACGGAGAGCTTGGGTTGGGGTGTAGAGTTTGAGCATAGCCTGAAGGTAGGGAGGGTCAGTTTCCTCGCTGCTCATTAGACAAGCATCATGGTCTTGTAGTGGATAAGAGCTTCGACTGGAAGCCAGTGGAGTGTGTCGAGGAGTAGGGTGGCATGGGAGAGGTTGGGAAGGTTGAACACCAGGTGGGCTGCAGCGTTCTGGGTGAATTACAGTAAGAACGCCTCAAGACCAAGTGTCCGTTTACCCCATTTTTACCATCTCTCAGGGTAAGAGTGAGCCTAACCCCCAAAATGGTGGCTTGGAGTTCATCAGTGTTAATATTATGTCAGTTCTGTCCTAAATGGCACCCAATTATCTACATAGTTCCCCTTTGACCAGAGCCCTATGGTAGAAGTACACTATAAAGGGAGTAGGGAGCCTTTTGCAACACAAATTCCTTTATGTCTCTGCTGACTCGTTATTTTGCTAATTTGTGCCTTATTGCTATTATAAACTGGTTACCAATGTAAATAGGACAGTAAAAATGAAAGTTTTGTCTGCAGCTAGACTGGAAAAAAGAATATAACAACATCTCTCTCAAGCTTCCACTGTCTTTTCCCTCTGTTTTAGGAAAATAGAGATGCGACCAGGTATAGAGGTTTAACATTTAGAGTTGGAGAGAAGATACAAATGTAATTTTAGCAATGGCACACCCCGAAATAGAATACAAGGGGTTCAAGGCCACTGTTATGAATACAACAAACAGTGAGAAATCACAGAGGAAGCCATGGAAGAGTATGGTGAGAAGTCACAGAAGAAGTCAGGCATAGAAGTCCTGTGTTCAACATCAATTAAGCAATAAGGCCAAAGAGGGTGTGGTACATGGCCAATATACAACGGCTAAAGGCTGTTCTTATGCACGACGCAACATGGAGTGCCTGGATACAGCCCTTTGCCATGGTATATTGGCCATATACCACAAACCCCTGAGGTGCCTTATTGCTATTATAAACTGGTTACCAATGTAATTAGGGCAATAAAAATAAACGCTCTGTCATACCCGTGGTATATGATTTGATATACCACGGCTGTCGGGCCAATCAGCATTCAGGGCTCGACCCACCCAGTTTATAATAATCTTGAAAGGGTTCATCTTTAAAAGTAAATAATCTATTCTGAGCAGTGAGAAGATACGGAAGCCCCCTTGACCTCATCATCCCTGTTAGACTTACTTCCTGATTCCATTCTAACTACATGACAGATCAGAGAAAGCAAGTAGTGTTTTGTTCTCATGTCAAATGCTGAAATGTTTTCACCCCCTTGTCACACCCTGACCATAGTTTACTTTGTATATTTCTATGTTGTGGTTGGTCAGGGTGTGATCTGAGTGGGCATTCTATGTTACATGTCTAGTTTGTCTAGTTCTATGTTCGGCCTGATATGGTTCTCAATCAGAGGCAGGTGTTCGTCATTGTCTCTGATTGGGAACCATATTTAGGTAGCCTGGGTTTCACTGTGTGTTTGTGGGTGATTGTTCCTGTCTATGTGTTTTTCACCAGATAGGCTGTTTTAGGTTTTCGTTACGTTCATCACGGTCTTTATTTTGTAGTGTTTGCATTGATTCGTGTTTTACGTTTGTTCATTAAAACATGGATCGCAATCTACACGCTGCATTTTGGTCAGACTCTCCTTCTCATAAAGAAAACCGTTACAGAATCACCCACCACAAAGGGACTAAGCAGCGGGAGAAGAAACAACAGGAGCAGCCCAAAGAGGAGTACAGTATGGAGTATACGACTTGGGAGGAGATCGACAGGTGGGCGGCCGACCCAGGGAGAGTGCTGGAGCCCGCCTGGGATTCGATGGAGCAGTGCGCGGAAGGATATAGGAGAATGGAGTTTGCGAAGCAAGCAAGGCGGCGCGGACGGAGGCCCCATAGTCAGCCCCAAAAATTTCTTGGGGGGGGGCTCAGGGAGAGTGTGGCAGAGTCAGGAGCCAGACCTGAGCCAACTCTCCCTGTTTATCGTGAGGAGCCAAGGAGGAGACCAGAACCAGAGCCGGTGTTGGAGGTGAGCGAAACAGAGACTGTGAAGGAGTTAATGGGGAAATTGGAGGAGAGAGAAATGAGGGAGTTGCTGTGTTGGTGTTTTAAACATGGAATTCGCCCGACGGTGCGTGTCGGGGATTTGATGGCACCTGGGTCAGCGCTCCATACTCGTCCTGAGGTGCGTGTTAGTCGGCTGGTGAAGATGGTGCCAGTCTCACGTACCAGGCCTCCTGTGCACCTCCCTAGCCTTGCACGTCCTGTGCCAGCACCGCTCTCAAGATCTCCAGTACGCCTTCACGGTCTAACCCATCCTGTGCCACCTCCACACCCCAGCCCTCCGGTAGCAGCTCCCCGCACCAGGCTTCCTGTGCGTGTCCTCGGCCCAGTACCACCAGTGCCAGCACCACGCATCAGGCCTACAGTGCGCCTCGCCTGTCCAGCGCTGTCGGAGCCCTCCTCCTCTCCAGCGCTGTCGGAGTCTCCCGCCTGTTTAGCGCTGTTAGAGCCTTCCTTCTCTACAGCGCTGCCGGAGTCTCCCGCCTGTTCAGAACTGCCAGTTAGCATAGAGCTGCCAGTTAGCATAGAGCTGCCAGTTAGCATAGAGCTGCCAGTTAGCATAGAGCTGCCAGTTAGCATAGAGCTGCCAGTTAGCATAGAGCTGCCAGTCTGCAAGGAGCTGCCAGTCTGCAAGGAGCTGCCAGTCTGCAAGGAGCTGCCAGTCTGCAAGGAGCTGCCAGTCTGCATAGAGCTGCCAGTCTGCAAGGAGCTGCCTGTCTGCAAGGAGCCGCCAGAGCTGCCTGTCTGCAGGATGCCGCCAAAGCTGCCAGTCTGCAAGGAGCCGCCAGAGCCGCCAGTCTGCATGGAGCAGCCAGGGCCGCCAGTCAGCATGGAGCAGCCAGGGCCGCCAGTCAGCATGGAGCAGCCAGTCAGCATGGAGCAGCCAGAGCAGCCAGTCAGCATGGAGCAGCCAGAGCTGCCAGTCAGCATGGAGCAGCCAGAGCTGTCAGTCAGCATGGAGCAGCCAGTCAGCATGGAGCAGCCAGGGCCGCCAGTCAGCATGGAGCAGCCAGTCAGCATGGAGCAGCCAGAGCTGCCAGTCAGCATGGAGCAGCCAGTCAGCATGGAGCAGCCAGAGCTGCCAGTCAGCATGGAGCAGCCAGTCAGCATGGAGCAGCCAGATCTGCCAGTCGACCAGACTCTCCCAGATCTGCCAGTCGACCAGACTCTCCCAGATCTGCCAGTCGACCAGACTCTCCCAGATCTGCCAGTCGACCAGACTCTCCCAGATCTGCCAGTCGACCAGACTCTCCCAGATCTGCCAGTCGACCAGACTCTCCCAGATCTGCCAGTCGACCAGACTCTCCCAGATCTGCCAGTCGACCAGACTCTCCCAGATCTGCCAGTCGACCAGACTCTCCCAGATCTGCCAGTCGACCAGACTCTCCCAGATCTGCCAGTCGACCAGACTCTTCCAGATCTGCCAGTCGACCAGACTCTTCCAGATCTGCCAGTCGACCAGACTCTTCCAGATCTGCCAGTCGACCAGACTCTTCCAGATCTGCCAGTCGACCAGACTCTTCCAGATCTGCCAGTCGACCAGACTCTTCCAGATCTGCCAGTCAGCCAGGATCTGCTAGATCCTACTACCTGCCTGGGCTTCCTTTCAGTGCTGAGCTACCCATCAGTCCCGAGCTACCTCTGTCCCGAGCTGTCCCTCTGTCCCGAGCGGTCATTAAGGAGGGTAACCTATCTAGGGACGCAAGGGAGGTGGACTAAAACGATTATGGAGTGGGGTCCACGTCCAGCGCCAGATCCGCCACCGCGGACAGATGCCCACCCAGACCCTCCCCTATAGGTTCAGGTTTTGCGGCCGGAGTCCGCACCTTGGGGGGGGGGTACTGTCACACCCTGACCATAGTTTACTTTGTATATTTCTATGTTGTGGTTGGTCAGGGTGTGATCTGAGTGGGCATTCTATGTTACATGTCTCGTTTGTCTAGTTCTATGTTCGGCCTGATATGGTTCTCAATCAGAGGCAGGTGTTCGTCATTGTCTCTGATTGGGAACCATATTTAGGTAGCCTGGGTTTCACTGTGTGTTTGTGGGTGATTGTTCCTGTCTATGTGTTTTTCACCAGATAGGCTGTTTTAGGTTTTCGTTACGTTCATCACGTTCTTTATTTTGTAGTGTTTGCATTGATTCGTGTTTTACGTTTGTTCATTAAAACATGGATCGCAATCTACACGCTGCATTTTGGTCCGACTCTCCTTCTCATACGGAAAACCGTTACACCCCTGTATTCACAGTTTACAACATAAAACACAGTGAAACAGCACCCAGGTTGAATAGAGACAGAGAATCCATCAAACTATGCGCTGTATATTTCTGTCATTGTCATCCTTGTCATCATACAGTAATTATGGTTAGTATTCTTCTTCTTGAGTATTCCAACCACAAAATATCCAAACCTGTTTCTGTCATGCAGACATTGTCTTGCAGTGATTGAGAGAATAGGTTGTTATTTCCACTAGTCTGTCTAGTAATTGGTTTTGCTGCAGCCTGCACATTTGCTCTGGCTGATTGATAGGGCATTATGAAAAGGCGACGCTCTCTGATAGAATCGTCTAATTAAATGGGGGATAATATGGTATGGGGTATTTAGTGTGGCGTCAAGATTTAGCCGTGACGGGATCATACACAACACCCCTCTGACTGAACATAGCCTACGTCCCAAATGGCACCCCTATAGTGCACTACTTTTGACCTGAGCACAATAGACCTGGTCAAACAGTGCACTACATAGACAATATGGTGAACGCTGGACGCACGAATAGAGGGGCCCAAATGATGTCCTTCATAGTAAGATCTGGTAAGCAAAAATAAACTCAGTCTGCATAACATTTCCATGACATAGACTGACCAGGTGAATCCAGATGAAAGTAATGATCCATTATTGATGTCACCTGTTAAATCTACTTCAATCAGTGTAGATGAAGGGGAAGATACAGGTTAAAGAGGATTTTTAAGGCTTGAGACAATTGAGACATGGTTTGTGTATGTGTGCCATTCAGAGGGTGAATGGGCAAGACAAAATATTTAAATGCATTTGAATGGGGTATGGTAGCACAGTTGAAGTCGGAAGTTTACATACACTTAGGTTGGAGTCATTAAAGCTAATTTTTCAACCACAAATTCCTTGTAAACAAACTATAGTTTTGGCAAGTCATTTTTCCAACAATTGTTTACAGACAGATTATTTCACTTATAATTGACTGTATCACAATTCCAATGGGTCAGAAGGTTACATACACTAAGTTGACTGTGCCTTTAAACAGCTTGGAAAATTCTAGAAAATTATGTTCTGAAGCTTCTGATAGGGTAATTGACATAATTTGAGTCAATTGGAGGTGACCTGTGGATGTATTTCAAGGCCTACCTTCAAACTCAGTGCCTCTCATGGAAAAATCAAAAGAAATTAGCCAAGACCTCAGGAAATAAAATTTCCAAACGCCTGAAGGTACCACGTTCATCTGTACAAACAATAGTACGCAAGTATAAACACCATGGGACCACGCAGCCGTCTTACCGCTCAGGGAGGAGAAGCATTCTGTCTCCTAGAGATGAACGACCTTTGGTGCGTAAAGTGCAAATCAATCCCAGAACAACAACAAAGGACCTTGTGAAGATGCTGGAGGAAACAGGTACAAAAGTATCTATATCCACAGTTAAACGAGTCCTATAACGACATAGCCTGAAAGGCCGCTCAGCAAGGAAGAAGCCACTGCTCCAAAACCTCCATAAAAAAAGCCAGACTACGGTTTGTAACTGTACATGGGGACAAAGATCGTACTTTTTGGAAAAATGTCCTCTGGTCTGATGAAACAAAAATAGAACTGTTTGGCCATAATAACCATTGTTATGTTTGGAGGAAAAGGGGGAGGCTTGCAAGCCGAACTACACCATCCCAACCGTGAAGCACGGCTGGTGGCAGCATCATGTTGTGGGAGTGCTTTGCTGCAGGAGGGATTGGTGCACTTCACAAAATAGATGGCGTCCATTTTTATTAGGATTAAATGCCAGGAATTGTGAAAACTGAGTTTAAATGTATTTGGCTAAGGTGTATGTAAACTTCCCACTTCTACTGTAAGTGCCAGGTGCACCGTTTCGAGTGTGTCAAGAACTGCAACGCTGCTGGGTTTTTCACACTCAACAGTTTCTCGTGTGTATCAAGAATGGTCCACCACCCAAAGGAGCTTTCAAATCTGGCCTCATACTGCGTGCTTGTGTGGGTCGTTGTTTTCTTCTGTGAGAGTATGAAAGAGGCCACTTAGATGGAAGGATGTTCTCCCATCATATGTATGTCACATGTCAGGCTCTGTACTGTAGACTAGCAGCCTTCAGCAGTAGAGAGGAACCACTCTCACAATAAATAGATGGAGGTGACATTGACTGCGTCCTGGTCAAAAGTAGTGCACTAAATAGCAAATAGGGTGCCATTCGGGATACAGATTTTGGCTCCTATAGAAAGAGAATGAAAGGAGAGCATCGATAATGTATGCCATTCGAGTTCATATTCAAGGAGTCCTCTTTTAGCAAGGGGAGAATCCATCACACACACACACAGTGATTATACAGGTGTTTTACAGACCACAGAGTGGTGCAGCACAGTCAGACACAGTGCCTTGCAATTGTATTCAACCCCCTTGGTGTTCCTATTTTCCTATTTTGTTACATTACAACCTGTAGTTTAACTTGATTTTTATGTGGATTTCATGTAATGAACATACACAAAATAGTCAAAATTGGTGAAGTGAAATGAAAAAAATTACTTGTTTAATAAAATTCAAAAAAATGTAAAATGGAAAAGTGGTGCGTGCATATGTATTCACCCCCTTTGCTATGAAGCCCCTAAATAAGATATGGTGCAACCAATTACCTTCAGATGTCACATAATTAATTAAATAAAGTCCACCTGTGTGCAATCTAAGTGTCACATGATCTGTCACATGATCTCAGTATATATACACCTGTTCTGAAAGGCCCCAGAGTCTGCAATACCACTAAGCAAGGGGCAACGCCAAGCAAGGGGTACCACCAAGCAAGGGGTACCACCACCAAGCAAGGGGTACCACCACCAAGCAAGGGGTACCACCACCAAGCAAGGGGCACCACCAAGCAAGGGGTACCACCAAGCAAGAGGTACCACCAAGCAAGGGGTACCACCACCAAGCAAGGGGTACCACCAAGCAAGCGGCACCATAAAGACCAAGGAGCTCTCCAAACAGGTCAGGTACAAAGTTGTGGAGAAGTACAGGTCAGGTCAGGGTTGGGTTATAAAAAAATATCAGAGACTTTGAACATCCCACCATTAAATCCATTATGAAAAATGGAAAGAATATGGCACCACAACAAACCTGCCAAGAGAGGGCCACCCACCAAAACTCACGGGCCAGGCAAGAAGGGAATTAATCAGAGAGGCAACAAAGAGACCAAAGACAACTCTGAAGGAGCTGCAAAGCTCCACAGCAGAGATTGGAATATCTGTCCATAGGACCACTTTAAGCATACACTTCACAGAGCTGGGCTTTACGGAAGAGTGTCCAGAAAAAAAGCCATTGCTTAAAGACAAAAATAAGCAAACACGTTTGGTGTTCACCAAAAGTCATGTGGGAGACTCCCCAAACATATGGAAGAAGGTACTCAGGTACCAGGTCAGATGAGACAAAAATGTAGCTTTTTGGCCATCAAAGAAAATGCTATGTCTGGCACAAACCCAACACCTCTCATCACCCCAAGAATACCATGAAGCAGGGTGGTGGCAGCATCATGCTGTGGGGATGCTTTTCATCAGCAGGGACTGGGAAACTGGTCAGAATTGAAGGAATGATGGATGGTGCTAAATACAGGGAAATTCTTGAGGGAAACCTGTTTCAGTCTTCCAGAGATTTGAGACTGGGATGGAGGTTCACCCTCCAGCAGGACAATGACCTTAAGCATACTGCTAAAGCAACACTTTAAGGGAAAACATTTAAATGTCTTGGAATGGCCTTGTCAAAGCCCAGACCTCAATCCAATTGAGAATATGTGGAATGACTTAAAGATTGCTGTACACCAGCAGGAACCCATCCAACTTGAAGGAGCTGGAGCAGTTTTGCCTTGAAGAATGGGCAAAAATCCCAGTGGCTAGATGTGCCAAGCTTTTAGAGACATATCCCAAGAGACTTGCAGCTGTAATTGCTGCAGAAGGTGGCTCTACAAAGTATTGACTTTTGGCGGGTGAATAGTTATGCACGCTCAAGTTTTCTGTTTTGTTGTGTCTAACTTCTTGTTTGTTTCACAAAAAAAATAAAGCGGTAGGCATGTTGTGTAAATCAAATGATACAACGCCCCCCCCCCCCCCCCCCCCCCCCCCCCCCCCCATTTTTTAAAATGTATTTTAATTCTTGGTTGTAAGGCAACAAAATAGAAAATGCCAAGGGGAGTGAATACTTTCGCAAGGCACTGTAAATAAAATATAAATGCAACAATTTCAAAGATTTCATTGAGTTACAGTTCATATTATGTAATCATTGAATTGAAATCAATTCATTAGGCCATAATCTATGGAATTCACATGACTGGGAAGGTGCGCAGCCAAGGGTGAGCATGGGCCCCCTCACTGGGGAGCCAGGCCCAGCCAATCAGAATGAATTTTTCCCCACAAAAGGGCTGTATTACAGACAGAAATTATCCTCAGTTTCATCAGCTGTCAGGGTGGGTGGTCTCAGGCAATCCCGCAGGTGAATAAGCCAGATGTGGAGGGCCTGGGCTGACGTGATTTGCGGTTGTGAGTCCAGTTGGACGTATTGCCAAATTCTCTAAAACAACATTGGAGGCGGCTTATGGTAGAGAAATGATCAATTCTCTGACAACAGCTCTGGTGGACATTCTTGCAGTCAGCATGCCAATTGCATGCTCCTTCAACTTGAGACATCTGTGGCATGGTGTTTCGTGACAAAACTGCACATTTTAGAGTGGCCTTTTACTGTCCCCAGCACAAGGTGCACCTGTGTTATGATCATGCTGACTTGTCATGTGGATGGATTATCTTGGCAAGAGAGAAACGCTCAATAACAGGGAAGTAAGTAAACTAATTTGTGCACAAAATCTGAGAGAAATAAGATTTTTGTGTGTATGGAACATTTCTGGGATCTTTATTTCAGCTCACGTTACATGGGGACCAACACTTTACATGTTGCATTTATATTTTGGTTCAGTAAATATCAGTGTTGAGCGGCTACCCTGAGAATGGATCTAATCAAGTTAACCAGTCTACTACTTCACAGGCAATCACATATCTCATTAGCAGTCTGCTCAGAGCTGTGTTATTGATGATTACACACACACACACACACACACACACACACACACACACTGACCATAACGTTACTCTAACCCCTAAGCATAAGCACTAACCCCTAAGCCCAGTGCAAAGGAGGAGGTACACTACAGTAGACTACAGCCCAGTGCAGAGGAGGAGGTACACTAGAGTACACTACAGCCCAGTGCAGAGGAGGAGGTACACTACAGTAGACTACAGCCCAGTGCAGAGGAGGAGGTACACTACAGTAGACTACAGCCCAGTGCAGAGGAGGAGGTACACTACAGTAGACTACAGCCCAGTGCAGAGGAGGAGGTACACTACAGTATACTACAGCCCAGTGCAGAGGAGGAGGTACACTACAGTACACTGCGGCCCAGTGCAGAGGAGGAGGTACACTACAGTACACTACGGCCCGGTGCAGAGGAGGAGGTACACTACAGTAGACTACAGCCCAGTGCAGAGGAGGAGGTACACTACAGTAGACTACAGCCCAGTGCAGAGGAGGAGGTACACTACAGTACACTACGGCCCAGTGCAGAGGAGGAGGTACACTACAGTACACTACTGCCCAGTGCAGAGGAGGAGGTACACTACAGTACACTACGGCCCGGTGCAGTGGAGGAGGTACACTACAGTACACTACGGCCCGGTGCAGGGGAGGAGGTACACTACAGTACACCACGGCCCGGTGCAGAGGAGGAGGTAGACTACAGTACACTACGGCCCGGTGCAGAGGAGGAGGTACACTACAGTACACTACGACCCAGTGCAGGGGAGGAGGTACACTACAGTACACTACAGCCCAGTGCAGAGGAGGAGGTACACTACAGTACACTACGGCCCAGTGCAGAGGAGGAGGTACACTACAGTACACTACGGCCCGGTGCAGAGGAGGAGGTACACTACAGTACACTACGGCCCAGTGCAGGGGAGGAGGTACACTACAGTACACTACGGCCCGGTGCAGGGGAGGAGGTACACTATAGTACACTACAGCCCGGTGAAGAGGAGGAGAAGCTGCCATTACACAACAGGTGGGCGACTAGCAGGCAACACACACACAGTAACACTGTAAAAGGTCAAATTGTTGCTACAGTAGATTCTCTGATATATCTACCTTCCTTTAAAAATGAAAGCATGTGCTTCCTCTGATCTATCATCAATGACCCGTATCAGGGAATGTTACAGTGATATTGCACAACAATAGGTTTTTGACATAGTGACCATTTTATATGGAGATAAAGATAGGTAAGGTGCCATGCTCAATGACAAAAACCTTCAGTGATTACATGTTAGATGTGACAGATGGTCAGGGGTAGGAAGCACTGCAGGAGCCACCGGAGGACCTCACTTCTGATCTACATCCCAAATAGAACCCTATTCCTTTTATAGTGCACTACTCTTGTATGTGTATGTACGTGTCCTATGAAAAGGGGATACGGTGTCATTTGGGATACATCCCTGTTGTCCAACAGAGCACCAACATGTACTCTTAGAGTATCAGTCTGCCTTCAGAATGAACAAGCTTTTTGCATGAACGTCTGAAGGCACACTGCTACAGGGAAACCATTTTGGATCTTACCCATTTGAATTCTATTCAAATGATCCTAGCCAGTATTATGGCTGTTGAATGGGCACAAAGAGCTGGTAGCTACAATGCATTCCTTCCACCCACACACCATTCTTCTCATTCTGTTTATAGCAATCAGCAACAAAGACATTACTGAAAATATTGTTTTAAAAAAATGAAAAGTGGATGTGTGTGGTTGATCAGGATGAACGGAAAAAAAGGGATTCACACATTCATCCAAGCAGAACCCATTGGATGTCATACTGCCATCTGACAAGCAGCATATCTCAGGGTTTGTCCTCAGCCAATGATCCCACTCTGTGGATTGAGGTACTAGAGCGATGGCCATCTGCCGCAGTGGTGACTGGTGTCACTTTAAATTGGAGGGCGGCTAATTGCAATGGCTGGAACGGAATAAATGAAATGGTATTAAACATGTTGTTTCCATGTGTTTGATGCCATTCCATTCACTTCATTCCTCCTCTCACCAGCCTCCTCTGAAGATAATCCTGTGCCTCCTCTCAGTCACGGCGTTGTGGTGAGTTCACCGGGAACGGCCTGGCCACCCCACTGCTAGTCGTGACAGCCCTCGCTCTGCTGCAGCCTGTTCCTTCTCTGTCTGTAAGGCAGCATGCAGTTGACTGGCCACTTCACTCCACTGTGCTGTGGTAGTGTTTGGTTACCATGGAGACCCATCGCCATCAGTTTGCCCACGCCTCCCTTTGTTGCACCACCACGACCTCAACAGTAGTCAGGTGTAGGGCTGAATGCAGATCAGACATGAAGTTAAAAGTATGTGGGTGGGTGCAGCAGCTACATGTTAAATGTTATAACACCTCTTTTCATTTTCAATTCAAGTGAATGACTTTGTGTTTTAAAGATAATTGTACTGAGAATATGCATTGTTAGTTGCTTGGCATAGAACAAGAAGATAAGAATCCCAGCTCAACCTTAACCCTATTCATAACCCTAACCCTAACCCTAACCCTAACCCTAACCCTAGCTTCATGTCCACACCAGGTAAAAATCTGTCATTTTGCCCCTGAGCAAGGCAGTAACCCACTGTTCCCCGGGTGACGAAGACATGGATGACGATTAAGGAAGCCCCCCGCACCTCTCTGATTCAGAGGGGTTGGGTTAAATGCGGAAGACACATTTCAGCTGAATGCATTCAGTTGAACAACTGACTGGGTATCCTCCCTTTCCCTTTCCCTGGCTCAACCCTAACCCTAGCCATAATCTTAACCCTAACTCAAGATTCATGTCCACACCCCAGCTCTAACCTTACCATAGCCCTGCCTCAGAGGTCAGACTAGTGGGATGTTTGGACTGAGTATTGCACTTTTCATAATGTATGGCTTTTCATAAAACACAATCGACTGTTTGGTGACTGTGGTCATTGTTGTGCAATTGATGAATAAAGCTCGTAAAATACCTAGCTCAATATATAAATGACTGATATTGACCATAATTATGGTCTTCCCCGGTGTATGAATGAGAGAGCGAGAGAGAGAGGGGGGGGAACAAAAGGGAGAGAGAGAGTGTCACGCCCTGATCTGTTTCACCTGTTCCTGTTATTGTCTCCACCCCCTCCAAGTGTCGCTTATTTTCCCTGGTGTATTTATCGCTGTGCTTCCTGTCTCTCTGTGCCAGTTAGTCTTGTCAAGTCAACCAGCGTGGTTTTCCTGTGTGCCTGCTTTTTCTATTCTCCTTTTGCAGGTCCTCCTGGTTTTGACCCTTGCCTGTTTCTGGACTTTGTACCCGCCTGCCTGACCATTCTGCCTGCCTTGACCTCCAGTCTGCCTGCCACTCTGTACCTCCTGGACTCTGATCTGGTTTTGACCTTTTGCTAGTCCACAACCATTTTCTTGCCTACCCCTTTGGATTATAATAAATATCAAAGACTCAAACCATCTGCCTCGCATGTCTGCATCTGGGTCTCTCGTTGTGCCCTTATAGAGAGAGAGATTGGAAAAAACCTGCAGTCAGTCTGAGTGCAGCCTGATCCTGTTCAGAATAAGATCTGTCTCTCTTGGTGGTGGCGGTAGAGAGGTCAAATAGCCTGTCTGCCTGTGACTAATGGCCACGCTGAAGTGAGGTAATTTGTTCCAGAGTGACAGGGGTGAGGCCATTGCACTGTGCCACTACACCTCCACTCAGACCTATCCCTCCGTTTCAAGTACGGTGAAATGCACCTGATAGATGGGGTGAGGTGAGCAGGGCTATGAGGGGCCTGCCTCCATGGTTGTGTCATAAATGGCAACCTATTGCCTATATAGTCCACTACTTTGTCCAGAGCCCTATGGGGTTTCGGTCTTATCCATAAGGAAGGATTCAGTTCTACTCTACCAGTCCATCCAGCTGTGCTTCCTGAGGAGAGCCCTCAGCTCAGGGGCCAGATGTGTGGAGGAGCTGTAGAGCTGTTGAGTGAGAATGCAGCTGGATGCAGCAATCAACAGCCATGCATGGAAACTCCCATAACCACTCCTTCAGTTGACATGTAATGTAGACTATGGCAATGGGAGGCGGAGTAGGGATGGAGAATTTCAGAACTTTGCATGATTCAAAGTGTCGGGAACACAAAGAATTTCATGACAATGGAGAGATAGCAGAAAAAGAGGGGAGGACAGAGAGATTCCTTCAGGGGGGAGGATGATATGGTGTCAACATAACATGACTACTTGGCTTTCTGTATCCAATTCCAATAGCTGTGAGTGTTTGAGTTTGTATATATATTCAGTTACTGTACCATAAATACAGGTTACTGTAGGCCATCTGAGGAGTTACAGGAGGAGGTGTTAGTTACGGGTGATGACACTAGCACAGTGCTAATATTTTCACTAAAGGGGGACAGAATCCTGTCCAGACCTGACTCCGGGAATGTTCTGGAATTTTCTTCTCCTGTCTTGTTCCCGAACTCCAGAACGGGAATGTGCCTGTCTTGTCTTGAGGAGCAGGTCTGGCAGGGGAAATAAAGGAATAAAGAAAGAGAAATGGAGAAAGAGCAAGAGAGGAAGAGAGAGTGAGAGTGTGTGTGTGAGAGAAAGAGAGAGCAAGTGTGAAAGAGAGAGAGAGAGAGACCACATTCACCCTGCACACACTAATTGACAAACAAACAAACAAAAACAAAGGCAAAGTGTTCTCATGCATTGTTGACTTAAAAAAAGCTTTCGACTCAATTTGGCATGAAAGTCTGCTATACAAATTGATAGAAACTGGTGTTGGGGGGAAAAACATACAACATTATTATAATCCATGTACACAAACAAAAAGTGTGCGGTTAAAATGGTCAAAAAACAGACATTTCCTTCTACAGGGTGAGACAGGGATGCAGCTTAAGACCCACCCTCTTCAACACACACATATATATATATATATATATACATACATATATACATATATATATATATATATATATATATACATACATATACACATACATATAGACATATAGACATATATATATATATATATATATATATATATATATATATATATATATATATATATATATATATATATATATATATATATATATATATATATATATATATATATATATATACACATACATATAGACATATATATATATACACATACATACAGTGGAGCAAAAAAGTATTTAGTCAGCCACCAATTGTGCAAGTTCTCCCACTTAAAAAGATGAGAGAGGCCTGTAATTTTCATCATAGGTACACTTCAACTATGACAGACAAAATTAGAAAAAAATATCCAGAAAATCACATTGTAGGATTTTGAATGAATTTATTTGCAAATGATTGCACACTCCAAACTCCACTATGGCCAAAACCAAAGAGCTGTCAAAGGACACCAGAAACAAAAGGCTGGGAAGACTGAATCTGCAATAGGTAAGCAGCTTGGTTTGAAGAAATCAACTGTGGGAGCAAATATTAGGAAATGGAAGACATACAAGACCACTGTCAAATGTCTACAGTTTGCTGATGATCTGGTGCTTCTGTCCCCAACCAAGGAGGGCCTACAGCAGCACCTAGATCTTCTGCACAGATTCTGTCAGACCTGGGCCCTGCAAGTAAATCTCAGTAAGACAAAATTAATGGTGTTCCAAAAAAGGTCCAGTTACAAGGACCACGAATACAAATTCCATCTAGACTCCGTTGCCCTAGAGCACACAATTGTATTTACATACCCTGGCCTAAACATCAGCGCCAAAGGTAACTTCCACAAAGCTGTGAACGATCTGAGAGACAAGGCAAGAAGGGCCTTCTATGCCATCAAAAGGAACATAAAATTCAACATACCAATTAGGATTTGGCAAAAAATGCTTGAATCAGTTATAGAACCCATTGCCCTTTATGGTTGTGATGTCTGGGGTCTGCTCACCAACCAATAATTTACCAAATGGGACAAACTCCAAATTGAGACTCTGCATGCAGAATTCTGCAAAAATATCCTCCATGTACAATGTAAAACACCAAATAATGCATGCTGAGCAGAATTAGGCCGATGCCCTCTAATTATCAAATTCTACAACCATCTAAAAGGAAGCGATTCCCAAACCTTCCATAACAAAGCCATCACTTACAGAGAAATGAAACCGGAGAAGAACCCCCGAAGCAAGCTGGTTCTGGGGCTCTGTTCACAAACATAAACAGACATCACAGAGCCCCAAGACAGCAACACAATTAGGCCCAACCAAATCATTAGAAAACAAAGATAATTACTTGACACATTGGAAAGAATTTACAAAAAAACTGCACACCCCAGGAAGCTATTTGGCCCTAAACAGAGAGTACCCAATTACAGAATGACTGACCACTGTGACTGACCCAAAATTAAGGAAACTTTGACTATGTACAGAATTAGTGAGCATAGCCTTGCTATTGAGAGAGGCCGCCGAAGGCAGACCTGGCTCTCAAGAGAAGACAGCCTATGTGCACACTGCCCACAAAATGAGGTGGAAACTGAGCTGCACTTCCTTACCTCCTGCCAAATGTATGATCATATTAAAGACACCTGAGATTATACAGACCCACAAATATTTCGATAAACACCCATATCTATTGGGTGAAATGTCACAGTGTGCCATCACAGCAGCAAGATTTGTGACCTGTGGCCACAAGAAAAGGGCAACCAGTGAAGAACAAACACCATTGTAAATTAACTCAGCAAAAAAATAAACGCCCTTTCACTGTCAACTGCGTTTATTTTCATGTGTAAATATTTGTATGAACATAACAAGATTCAACAACAGATATAAACTGAACAAGTTCCACAGACATGTGACTAACAGAAATTGAATAATGTGTCCCTGAACAAAGGGGGGATCAAAATCAAAAGAAACAGTCAGTATCTGGTGTGGCCACCAGCTGCATTAGGAACTGCAATGCATCTCCTCCTCATGGACTGCACCACATTTGCCAGTTCTTGCTGTGAGATGTCACCCCACTCTTTCACCAAGGCACCTGCAAGTTCCCAGACATTTCTGGGGGGAATGGCCCTAGCCCTCACCCTCTGATCCAACAGGTCCCAGACATGCTCAATGGGATTGAGATTCGGGCTCTTCGCTGGCCATGGCAGAACACTGACATTCCTGTCTTGCAGGAAATCAGCCATACTGCTCGTTCTGTGCGTGGTGGCATTGTCATGCTGGAGGGTCATGTCAGGATGAGTCTGCAGGAAGGGTACCACATGAGGGAGGAGGATGTCATCCCTGTAACGCACAGCGCTGAGATTGCCTGCAATGACAACAAGCTCAGTCCAATGATGCTGTGACACTCCGCCCCAGACCATGACGGACTCTCCACCTCCAAATCGATCCCACTCCAGAGTACAGGCCTCGGTGTAACGCTCATTCCTTCGACAATAAACCGTGACTCGTCAGTGAAGAGCACTTTTTGCCAGTCCTGTCTGGTCCAGTGGATTTGTGCCCATAGTTGACGTTGTTGCCGGTGATGTCTGGTGAGAACCTGCCTTACAACAGGCCTACAAGCCCTCAGTCCAGCTTCTCTCTCAGCCTATTGCGGACAGTCTGAGCACTAATGGAGGGATTGTGCGTTCCTGGTGTAACTCAGGCAGTTGTTGTTGCCATCCTGTACCTGTCCCGCAGGTGTGATGTTCGGATGTACCGATCCTGTGCAGATGTTGTTACACGTGGTCTGCCACTGCGAGGACGATCAGTTGTCCGCCCTGTCTCCCTGTAGCCCTGTCCTAGGCGTCTCACAGTACGGACATTGCAATTCATTGCCCTGGCCACATCTGCAGTCCTCATACCTTCTTGCAGCATGCCTAAGGCACGTTCACACAGATGAGCAGGGACCCTGGGCATCTTTCTTTTGGTGTTTAGACATAATATGACATAATATGATATTTGAAATGTCTATATTTTTTTAGATTTTTTGTGAGCGTAATGTTTACTGTAAAAAATATAAACTTTTGTTTATTATCTATTTCACTTGCTTTGGCAATGTAAACATATGTTTACCATGCCAATAATGCCCCTTAAAATTAATTGAGAGAGAGAAAGAGAGAGAAGGGTGGGGGTGGGGGGGGGGGGGGGTGTTGGAGAGAGAAGAGAACGATTCAGAGAGTGTTAACCCTGAAGGACAACTCTCTCTCCAGACAGTAACTGCCATTACTACCTGAAGTACCTCTGAAATGTCTGAAATGGTTGAATTCTAAATATGATGGAATCTCATAAGCTTTTCTATGCAGTAGAGTGGAGGACAGTGCCATGAAGAACAACCACATGAAGTATTACCTGAAACCATTGCAGTGATCCTGCAATCCCACTGTATTACAGATAGGTTTCCATAACTATAAAATCTCCCGTACGTAATCCGCATGGTTGGACACTATCGGCTCTTTTTGTTCATGTTGTTCACTTCTCACTGCTGTTACAACCACTGATGTTTTAAATACAATTACTGCAATAAATAAATCATAAACAATTCTAACTCATGACATACATACAGACATACATACAGTATAACATATTTGGTTGTAATTGGATGGTAAAAGCTAAAAGTCACTACATATGGTTTTATCCTTCTGATTAAGCTTTGATCACTTGAAAAGAAGAGACAGCACAACAGGTCTCAGTTTTGATTATGCGTGAGAGTGATGGAGACCCTCTGCAGCCGAGGCTGAGCTCCCCATCTCTAGTTGCTATGGAGACCAGCCCATCGCAGCAGCAGAGTGGTGGGCTGCAGGCTGGAGCTACCCTGTGTGGATTTGCAGTGAGTGAGAAAACACACACCGACACAGAAAACGGACACATGAAAATACCTCGTCCTCTTTTCTCAGCCAGCGGATCTTTCTTTTTCCATCACCACATTTGTGGATGCTTGTCAATGAATATATGACATGACCCCAAGTCAAGGCCCTTACACGAGAAGACTAATAAGATACATTTTGTGTGGTTTTAATTTGAACACTATTCTAACAGTAACAAGACAAGTTGTGTGTTTTGGAGCAGCTCCAAGGTGATTTACTGTAGAGAAAGAAATGGAGCAATAGAACTGCTGTTGAGTCTATTTTAGTCGTGGGTAGAGTTCTTCTCACCGACAGAACAGACTCTCTGGAGATGGTTCCCTTCCTGTTCCTGCAGAGAGAGGCTAAGCCCCAAATGGCACCCTATTCCCAATATAGGGCACAACTTTGGATTAGAGCCCTATGGGCCCTGGTCAAAAGTAGTGCACTATACAGAGACTAGGATGCCATTTCAGACGTAGCCAGAGACGTCCACGTTGCGTTCCCACATTACCTCACCCCCTAAAACATGCCACACAGGCCTCAACCTCGGGCCCTGGAATGTGTGACTCCAATCACCCCACCACAACTGTGTGTGTGTGTGTGTGTGTGTGTGTGTGTGTGTGTGTGTGTGTGTGTGTGTGTGTGTGTGTGTATGTGTGTGTGTGTGTGCGCGCGCATGCATATGAGAGAGAGAGCGAAAGAGAGAGAGAGAGAGAGAGAGAGAGAGAGAGAACAAATGTGTAAATATGCCAAGGATTCAAAGAATGTTGCAGTTGATTTTTTTTTTTAAATTACATTTTGAGAGAGGACTAGGACACATTCATACAGCTTAAGGTGAAGAGAAAAAATTAAAAGGACACTTTTTGCCCAGTGCTGCAGTTTTGGAGCCATTATCATTGTTTAGAGGAGAAAAGAGTGTGAGAGAGAGGGAATGAAATAGACTGAAATATTTATTACTGTGCAATGCAACACTAGGCTAGCAGACTCTGCATGCCCCTTTTCTGTGGGTTTTTACAACAGACTTATCACAAAGCCTACATCACCAGCCAACCTACGCCCGTCTCCTCCTCCTCCTCCTCCTCCTCCTCCTCCTCCACCATCTGTGAAACACAAAAGGAATACAAAATCTGCTGGACCACAGCGAGAACAGCAGCAGTGCATTTCAAACTATGCTGTGTCGTGCAGGGAGATAGGGAAGCAGGCAAGCAGGGAGGCAGACAGGCAGGCGGACACAGGCAGGCAGGCAGGGAGGCAGACAGGCAGGCGGACACAGGCAGGCAGGCAGGGAGACAGGCAGACAGGCAGTTACTGACTGTTACTGATTTCCATAGACAACAGGGTTTTGCTTTGCATAAATAATGCTGGAGTCAGTCTGAGGTGCAGCATACCATGAAATTGGTTCTTTGGTAGCTAAGGCAGGCAGGTGTCCCACGTTCAGGCAGCTCTGCTCTGTGGATTGACAGGAGATACTATGGGAGCTCACAACATTTAAGCTTGGTTTAACTTAAAACCCAAAACACACCAACACCAGCCACCCACCCACTTCTTCTGCAACAATAGGCACTACTGCATATAGGTAATAGGATGCCATTTGGGAAGTCTGGGTTCCATTTGGGAATAGGGTGCCTTTTGGGTGATGGTCGAAAGTAGTGCACTCTGGATGCAACCACATTCTGTGCTCTAGCAGCTGTGATGATATCCTGAGTCATGACAAGGCAAAGCGGTGTTAATGTTCAATGTTGCTCTTAGGGATGGAAGATTGAATTGAGCCAGTCGGTAACAGCGAGCTTTGACTCAAACCTGATAAGAAATTAGCCTGTGGAAGGGGAACATAGTGCTGCTAGAGTCCAGAGCTGCTAGAGTCTCCCGCCTGTCCAGAGCTGCTAGAGTCTCCCGCCTGTCCAGAGCTGCTAGAGTCTTCCGCCTGTCCAGAGCTGCCAGAGTCTCCCGCCTGTCCAGAGTGCCAGAGTCTCCCGCCTGTCCAGAGCCGCCAGTCTGCAAGGAGCCGCCAGAGCTGCCAGTCTGCAAGGAGCCGCCAGAGCCGCCAGTCTGCAAGGATCCGCCAGAGCCGCCAGTCTGCAAGGATCCGCCAGAGCCGCCAGTCAGCCAGGAGACGCCAGAGCCACCAGTCAGCCAGGAGCCACCAAAGCCGCCAGTCAGACAGGATCCGCCAGAGCCGCCAGTCAGCCAGGATCCTCCAGAGCCGCCATTCAGCCAGGATCCGCCAGAGCCGCCATTCAGCCAGGATCCGCCAGAGCCGCCATTCATCCAGGATCCGCCAGAGCCGCCAGTCAGCCAGGATCCGCCAGAACCACCAGTCAGCCAGGATCCGCCAGGATTCGCCAGAGCCGCCATTCAGCCAGGATCCGCCAGAGCCGCCAGTACTGGCACGCTGCATTTTGGTCCTCCTCTCCTTCAGCGGAAGAACGCCGTTACACATAGCCCACTCGGTCTGCATTCTCAAATGGCACCCTATTCCTTATTTAGTGCGCTTCTTTTGACCAGGACCCATAGGGATAATATAATAATAACAATTATATTGATTGGATTTACAAATAACTTTTCTAGACACCCAAAGTGCTTTACATAGTAAGGTGGAAGCTCACAGCAACCAAATTGCAACAGAACACTCACCCCACATCAGCTAGAGAGGTGAGATATGCCAATTAGGAGACCAGGTTGGGAATTTTGCTATGACACAGGGGTTAACACCCCTACTCTTACGATAAGGGCTGTGGGATCTTAAGTGACCATAGAGAGTCAGGACACCCGTTTAACATCCCATTCGAAAGACGGCACCCTACGCAGGGCAATGTCCCCATCACTTCCCTGGGGTATTGGGATTTGATCTTAAGACCAGAGGGAAGAGTGCGTGTGAGCTTCAATGCCATACAACACTCCTTCCGTGGCCTCCAACTGCTTTTAAATGCTAATAAAACTAAATGCATGCTCTTCAACCGATTGCTGCCCGCACCCGCCTGCCCGACTAGCATCACTACTCTGGACGGTTCTAACTTAGAATATGTGGACAACTACAAATACCTAGGTGTCTGGTTAGACTGTAAATTCTCCTTCCAGATTCGCATTAAGCATCTCCAATCCAAAATTAAATCTAGAATCTGCTTCCTATTTCGCAACAAAGCCTCCTTCACTCATGCTGACAAACATACCCTTGTAAAACTGACAAACCTACCGATACTTGACTTTGGCGATGTCATTTACAAAATAGCTCCCAAAACTCTACTCAGCAACTGGATGTAGTCTATCACAGTGCCATCCGTTTTGTCACCAAAGCCCCATATACTACCCACCACTGCGACCTGTATGCTCTCGTTGGTTGGACCTCGCTACATATTCGTTGCCAAAACCCACTGGCTCCAGGTCATCTACAAGTCTTTGCTGGGTAAAGCCCCGCCTTAGCTCACTGGTCACCATAGCAACACCCACCCGTAGCACGCGCTGCAGCAGGTATAGTTCACTGGTCATCCCCAAAGCCAACACTTCCTTTGGCCGCCTTTCCTTCCAGTTCTCTGCTGCCAATGACTGGAACGAATTGCAAAAATCACTGAAGCTGGAGACATATCTCCCTCTCAACTTTAAGCATCAGCTGTCAGAGAAGCTTACCGATCACTGTACCTGTACACAGCTAATCTGTAAATAGCACACCCAACTACCTCATCTCCATATTGTTATTTATCTTATTGCTCTTTTGCACCCCAGTATCTCTACTTGCACATCATCATCTGCACATCTATCACTCCAGTGTTAATGCTAAATTGTAATTATTTCGCCTATATGGTATATTTATTGCCTACTCTTCTACATTTGCACACACTGTACATATATTTTTTATATTATACTATTGACTGTGCGTTTGTTTATGTGTAACTCTGTGTTGTTGTTGACTGTACGTTTGTTTTTGTGTAACTCTGTGTTGTTGTTTTTGCCGCACTGCTTTGCTTTATCTTGGCCAGGTTGCAGTTGTAAATGAGAACTTGTTCTCAACTGGCCTACCTGGTTAAATAAACAAATTAAAAAATGTAAAAGTGTGTGTATTGGCCCTCCAACATCACTTCCAGCAGAATCTGGTCTCCCATCCAGGGACCAACCAAGAGCAACCCTGTTTAGCTTCAGAGGCAAGCCAGCAGTGGGATGCAGGGTGGTATGCTGCTGGCTATATAGGGAATAGGGTGCCATTTGGGACGCAGACTCTGTGTCTGTAGAAACAGAACAAAGCACAAAAAAACACCCTCCAAATGTTGTTTTTTCAACTTTCTAGAATGTCATAGATACAGTATTAAGTATTCAGGGGCATATGGGTCCTATGTATAGACCTTGGCATGATTAAATGGAGTAAGAAGAATTCTAATTATCCTAAAAAGATAACGCTTCACTGAATGAATGTTTGACTCAAGCTAAACTCATGCTTACAAATGGATTTACCAAACAATGAATCTACCTACACACCCTCTCTTCATCTTTATTGCGGTTTACATGGTGCTAACTCCAAACCTGTCACACACACCACCACCAGAAATAGTTTATGACAAAAAATCAAGTAAAGCAGGGTAGATTACAGAGCTGAGGCGTGGGGTATGGACAAGGATAGCAATTACTGTAATGGATGACTCAGGTGATAGGTGAAAGATCTGTTTATGTGTCATTCAGCAAGGCACTTAACCATAATTGTATAAAACAGTCTGCTAAATGACTAAAAAGTACATTCTTACAAGCTACAACAGTACACTGGGCTCTCATTCTGCGCCAGTCAATGTTGCCCTCTATAGGGAAACATCAGACATTGGACTACAAGTGCAATCCACCTCAATGAGTACTGGCTAAAACACATTTCTGATATTGAATATCTGTAGCTTTATTCCTCTGTAGTTCAGATATAGCGTTGTCTATACAATACCTGTACAATACCTGTATAGACACCTGTCTATACAATTTCGAAATAAAAACATTTATGTTAAAAACCTTTTGGCAATAAATTGTATGCTTGTGTTGCACACTAAAATAATGTTGTTTCCTGACGGATGGATTTATTGGTAACACACACAGGAAGTTCCTGTTCTACAACAACAAACCGATGTGTTAATTTCTGAAGTGAAACAAACTAAAGTGTGTGAAAATGGACGAGGAATAAACGGTAGGTTATACAGTATAACTTCTTATAGAATTTTCACCACTTTTAGATTCGCCAGAAAATATATATTATCTTGTTGTGTCTAACCTTGCCGTTACAGCCCAACTGGCCGCATGTTTTTTAAGCCTCTCTGCCACAGGTGTGATTGAACGTTTTAATAATTGCATGCAAAACAACGCTTTTCAAACGCAGATTTTTCACTGGGCTCTTGCCCATTTATTAGCAGCGAATATGAAGCTAACCCATAAGCCGACAGATGGCGATTTTGAGTCATTTCATTTTACCATCCAAATATATGGACCGGTTTGTACATAAAACATTCAATTCAAACTGCAAAGGCGAAAAAACAGGAAAATATGCATACATTCTTTATGAAACAACATTTTCCACCACCATGAATGTTTTTTTGTACGAACCGGACCACGGGGAATAGGCGTGTATAGCCGACTACATGGATTCCCTTTGGACGGTAAAATGAGACGACTCTCTCCATCTGCCGGTCTTTGGGCTAAAACAAAACTTAAGAATTCAATGGCAGATTTGACCATGTGTCGCATAGGGACTGAATATTATTTATAATGAGGGATACCTGCAGACAATCGGATCTCTGAAATGAATGTTCCTCCCAAATGTAACATATTTGTACCCGACCCTCTCCCATACCCAAAATAAGAATTAAAACAAAGTGGATTGCACAAAACATATCTACCGTTTACACTCACTCCTAGGACCAATAAAAGTTTTAGAAACTGTTCTTTGCCATGCAATGCTTACAAAATGAAGTAGCCAGAAGGTTAGCACTGCCTGAATCAATCAACTTATTTTTGCCGGTCCTTGAAAAAAATGCATTTTTATAAATGCATGTCATGCAATTCTAGGTCCTTTTACATGACTGGAGACGAGCAGAAACTTTTAGAATACCACAAAGCATGACAACGAATGAGCACATGCTGCAGCACCAGAGACGTTTTGATTTATTTTTCAGGCTATTGTTAAAAAAGAAGAGAGACAACTTTAGCACTGTTCCAAACGTAGACTATCAAATGTAAAAGTTGAGCACAACAGAACCAGTTACAACTTAAGTATCATCAATGAATTAGAGAAATAGCCATTCATTGTTTCACACGGCAGCCACATATCATCAGGTACAGTGCATTCTGACATTCAGACCCCTTGACTTTTTCCACATTTTGTTACATTACAGCCTTATTCTAAAATGTATTTAAAAAATAATAATAATGCTCAATCTACACAACACCACATAATGTCAAAGAGAAAAACAGTTTTTTTTTAGAAATTTGGATACCTTATTATTTACATAAGTATTCAGACCCTTTGCTATAAGACTAAAAATTGAGCTCAGATGCATCCTGTTTCCATTGATCATCCTTGAGCTGTTTCTACAACTTGATTGGAGTCAACCTGTAGTAAATTCAATTGATTGGACATGATCTGTAAAGGCACACACCTGTCTATATAAGGTCCCACACTTGACAGTGCATGTCAGAGCAAAAACCGAGCCACGAGGTCGAAGGAATTGTCCATAGAGCTCAGGATGTGGTCGAGGCAGAGATCTGGGGAGCGGTACAAAAAATGTCTGCGGCATTGAAGGTCCTCAAGAACACAGTAGCCTCCATCATTCTTAAATGGAAGAAGTTCGGAACCAACAACACTCTTCCTAGAGCTGGCCGCCCGGCCAAACTGAGCAATTGGGGTAGAAGGACCATGGTCAGGGAGGTGACCAAGAACCCGATGGTCACTCTGACAGAGCTCTGGAGTTCCTCTATGGAGATGGGAGAACCTTCCAGAAGGACATCCATCTCTGCAGCACACTGCCAAATCAAGCCTTTATGGTAGTGGCAAGACAGAAGCCTCTCCTCAGTAAAATGCACATGACAGCCCGCTTGGTGTTTGCCAAAAGGCACCTAAAGGACTCTCAGGCCATGAAAAACAAGATTCTCTGGTCAGATGAAACCAAAATGTAACTCTTTGGCCTGAATGCCAAGCATCACGTCTGGAGGAAACTTGGCACGATCCCCACGGTGAAGCAAGGTGATGGCAGCATCATGCTGTGGGGATGTTTTTCAGACGCAGGGACTGGGAGGTTTGAGGGAAAGATGAGCGGAGCAGAGTACAGCGAGATCCTTGATGAGACCCTGCTCCAGAGCGCTCAGGACCTCAGATTGGGCGACGGTTCCCCTTCCAACTTGACAACGACCCAAGGCACACAGCCAAGACAATGCAGGAGTGGCTTCGGGACAATTCTCTGAATGTCCTTGAGTGGGCCAGCCAGAGCCTGGACTTGAACCCGATCTAACATCTCTGGAGAGACCTGAAAATAGCTGTGCAACGACGCTCCCCATCTCACCTGAATGAGCTTGAGCGCGGATCTGCAAGGAAGAAGCTCCCCAAATACAGGCGTGCCAAGCTTGTAGTGTCATACCCAAGAATACTCATGGCTCTAATCACTGCCAAAGGTGCTTCAACAAAGTACTGAGTACAGGGGTCTGAATACTTATGTAAATGTCATATCTGTTTTTGTTTTGTTTTTTTACTTTGCAAAAATATCTAAACCTGTTTTTGCTTTGGCATTATGGGGTATTGTGTGTAGATTGAGGGGGGGTGGCGATGACGATTTAATACATTTTAGAATAAGGCTGCAACATTTTTTGGGGGGAAAAGTCAAGGGGTCTGAATACTTTCCAAATGCACAGTATACACTTGTAATGCACTGTTTGGCCCTGTCCGGGGGTATCATCGGACGTGGCCACAGTGTCTACGATCCCTCCAGTCTCAGCCTCCAGTATTTATGCTGCAGTAGTTTGTGTCAGGGGGGTTAGGATCAGTCTGTTATATCTAGAGTATTTCTCCTGTCTTATTCGGTGTCCTGTGTGAATTTAAGTATGTTCTTTTTCTTTCTTTCTCTCAGAGGACCTGAGCCATAGCCTTAGGACTACCTGACCTGATGACTCCTTGCTGTCCCCAGTCCACCTGGTCGTGCTGCTGCTCCAGTTTGAACTGTTCTGCCTGTGGCTATGGAACCCTGACCTGTTCACCGGACGTGCTACCTGTCCCAGACCTGCTGTTTTCAACTCTCTAGAGACACCAAGAGCGGTAGAGATACTCTGAATGATCGGCTATGAAAAGCCAACTGACATTTACTCCTGAGGTGCTGACCGGCACCCTCTACAACCACTGTGATTATTATTATTTGACCCTACTGGTAATTTATGAACATTTGAACATCTTGGCCATGTTCTGTTATAATCTCCACCCGGCACAGCCAGAAGAAGACTGGCCACCACTCAGAGCCTGGTTCCTCTCTAGGTTTCTTCCTAGGTTCTGGCCTTTTTAGGGAGTTTTTCTTAGCCACCGTGCTTCTACACCTGCATTACTTGCTGTTTGGGGTTTTAGGCTGGGTTTCTGTACAGCACTTTGACATCAGCTAATGTAAGAAGGGCTTTAAAAATTAATTTGATTGATTGAAACTCTTTTCTTTTGGGGGAACTATCATTTTCAAATGTGTTCTATTTTAGTCCATGATATTGTTACAAAATAGATGTGTTGACTGATTAGGGTATGGGAATATAAGAGCATCTGCTAGGCTAAATTCAACTAGGCATGCACAGCGCACCACATGATCCTCTAACCAAAGACTGGCCAAACTCGTGCTTCTAAAAGTGAATTCAGTAAGGTGTTTTTCGGCTCATTCTGATCAGAATGAGTTGTACAAAAAGGGCTTTCTTACAGACAGAAATACCCTCCCCCTCATCGGATTTGGAGGTCCTGGGCTAAACATTTTTTGTAGGTATGGAACATTTCTGGGATCTTTTATTTCAACTCAAGAAACATGAGACCAGTGTTTTATTTTTGTTCAGTGTAGCATATGTATGTCATTATAGATCGCTTTATATAATCAGGTCCATTTGAATTTATTTAGAAATCTTAAATGATCAAGATGTAGGCCTATGCTTTTAGTCATTTTCTTCAACAAAAGCCACAGCACCCTCACATAAGCCACAGCACCCTCACATAAGTCCTCAATTCAAGACTTGTTTTGACCTTAACACAGCAAGCTCTTTACTGACGCAGATATTTAAGGAGTGCATGGTCACTGAAGTGATTGGCTGACTATCTATGGATGCTAGACTATAAATTCATCTGTCAAACAGGTAGGCTTACCTGTTATTTCTTGAATATGAATAGGTTCTTAAACAAAGCACTCTTGTTAGTATTCTAAAGTCAAATTAAAATGAAGACTTTAAATTAATTAGGTCTTCTTATATTTACCTACTACCCATGCGCTGTCCATCTCCGCGGCTGCAAAGTAATGTATGTAAATTACTCAGGGCTTTTTGAGGTCAATAACTCTGATAAATAGCTTCATTATGGGCAACTAAACAAATGTTTATATTAAAATGAATTATAATGAGGTCATCTTCTTCACGCTCTCCCTTTCAAACGGAACAGGACATCAGTAGGTCTAGTCCGCGTGAACAGATATTGCTTTTTTAAAATATATATATTGACTGGCCTCCTGAAGTGCCACCGTACACAGCACAGTCATTGGTTAGGCAGCCGCAGCACAAAGGAGTTTACTTCAGCAAGAGCATTGCAGGACGGGCCTCTTGATAGGGAACGCCTTATCCATTGCAGTGTGTAATGCAGTGTAGCCTAGTTTTATATTCACCATCTCAACAGCGCAAAAACTTGGGATGGAAGTTCATTATTTTAGGAACATAGCTTTGCCCTGTGCTCTTCGTGTAGCCTAGGCCTATAGTATAGACCAGCCTTTCTCAAACTATTTTGTGCCAGGGAGACCCCAGAGGGTTTTTTATATTAGTATTTTGTTGCAGCAAGAGAGAATCTGGTCTCACATAAGTAGGTAGAATGAAAGGGGATTCACTTCAACTCTGCCATATCGCGTCTGCTGCTGAACAGTCAGAATGTGAACAGGCGCATCTCATTAAAACGAGCGGGCAGGCCTTGGTCACAGGACAGCTCCAATAGTTTATCATCAATAACTGGTGACAAGCTGTGAGTCTCTTCAGTGCTGGTGAACGGATTACGTATCCACTGCTTTCCCAGGCGTGGATCAGATTGCGAGGGGAAGTAATCTTCGAATTTGAGCAGAGTTTTGCTCAGATGTGACCCCAAGAATTTATGTATGTGAGCCATGTCTACATAACCCACGTCAGTCAGAGTTTAGAATAGAGGGAACATATTGAAAAATGCCTCTATCCACTGGGTCTCTCCAGACACCTGTTTTTTTCTTGAAATCGGCAATTCTATCGTTTGCTTGGAAAATGTCACTTTAGCGTCCCTGCATGGCTAGGTTGAGCAGCAGTCTTGTCTATAGGCCTGCAGTTCCCGATAAAACGGTCCCATCGTAATCCGTGTCCGTATGTACTCGTTCAGGACACGCAGTTGTATTCTGAGGCAACTCTTTGCCAGGTAATTTTCATATGTGGCAGATGTATACAAGAAGCGGAATTTGAAATGTCAGTCTTCTTGTGAACTATAATTCTAACGCTGTGTTTTAACGTTTATAAACATCCAATAATCATCAGTGATGAGTGACTATGACTGCCAGTAAAACAGACGGGGATGGAACTGGGCCAGTGGAGCAGGCTCTGTCTCAGGTACAGTAAACCAAACGCACACACACTGAACAGCCAATCCCAGCACACTAGTCATTATCTCTGAGTGTGCATTGCATCTGTGTGGTGCGTTTGTGTATGTTTTCATGTGCTCACATGAGTTTTCCTGTGTGTGTTCCACAGGACACATCAGTGATGACAGTGTCTCAGTGTGTTCTGGCTCTGTGGATGCTGTTTCCTACCTGACCCCGCACCAGAGGAGGAGCAGGGGCTGATGAGCATGCCCAAGACCATGGTAATGTGCCATCTGGCCCTGGCAGACCTGCTCAGGGTAGGGACATAGGTAGCTGAGTATGGGGCACCTGTTGTAGCATGTTATATAATGTAAAATGTTTTAAAAAAGACTAAGGTCGGGATTCAATTCATAGCACAGCGTACTGGACAGCTGACAGTGTGGCTTCCAAAATTACACATTATATACAGACAGCAACCATCAGATTCTGTTCCAACACCCCCCTAAACCAACTCATGGGAAAGCCCCCACCCAATGGCCTAACTATCAATTTAGACCAGTCCGGAATGGCACGCAAAAAAAGTGGGGCAGGGCCGGGGAAAAGACTGCTAAATATGTTAGGATGGTATTGTGCTAATCTCTGCCTGTCACGTGCGTCCGCAATACACCAGTGCAACAATGTATCGATTAATCAGCAGCCAATGGGATCGCACTGCGCTTTTTCTCCTTTTAAACGTTCAATGCAATTTGTTCTATGCTGTATTTTACATTCTGCTAAAAAAGTTCAAGCTGAATTTTCTCCTATAATATTTGTTCAGAAAATTCTCAAAATAATTGAGTTACAGTATATTTGATTTCGGAATTGCTAGGTGGGATTATTTATTTTGCTATCACGAATTGGATGAATGAGGATGAAAAAACATGTATTTACATATGTCTGGAAGGGCTTACGCTAATGCAATGGAAGGCCTCTGAAGGTGCATGCTTAACTGTTTATATAATGTAGTTGCTTCGTTGGTTTCATCAGTTTGTTAAATACAGTTGAAGTCGGAAGTTTACATACACTTAGGTTGGAGTCATTAAAACTCGTTTTTCAATCACTCCACACATTTCAAACTATAGTTTTGTCAGGTCGGTTAGGACATCTACTTTGTGCATGACACAAGTCATTTTTACAACTATTGTTTACATACAGATTATTTAATTTATAATTCACTGTATCACAATTCCAGTGTGTCAGAAGTTTACATACTGACTGTGCTTTTAAACAGCTTGGAAAATTTCAGAAATTATGTCATGGCTTTAGAAGCTTCTGATAGGCTAATTTAGATCATTTGAGTCAATTGGAGGTGTACCTGTGAATGTATTTCAAGGCCTACCTTCAAACTCAGTGCCTCTTTGCTTGACATCATGGGAAAATCAAAAGAAATCAGCCAAGACCTCAGAAAAAGAATTGTAGACCTTCACAAGTCTGGGTCATCTTTGGGAGCAATTTCCAAATGCCACGTTTATCTGTACAAACAATAGTATGCAAGTATAAACACCATGGGACCACGCAGCCGTCATACCGCTCAGGAAGGAGATGCGTTCTGTCTCCTAGAGATGAACGAACTTTGGTGTGCAAAAAGTGCAAATCAATCCCAGAACAACAGCAAAGGACCTTGTGAAGATGTTGGAGGAAACAGGTACAAAAGTATCTATATCCACAGTAAAACGAGTCCTACATTGACAAAACCTGAAAGGCCATTCAGCAAGGAAGAAGCCACTGGTCCAAAACCGCCATAAAACAGCCAGACTACGTTTTGCAACTGCACATGGCGACAAAGATCGTACTTTTTGGAGAAATGTCCTCTGGTCTGATGAAACAAAAATAGAACTGTTTGGCCATGATGACCATCGTTATGATTGGATGAAAAAGGGAGAGGCTTGCAAGCCGAAGAACACCATCCCACCCGTGAAGCACGGGGAGTGGCAGCATCATGTTGTGGGGGTGCTTTGCTGCAGGAGGGACTGGTGCACATCACAAAATAGATGGCATCATGAAAAAGGGAAATTATGTGGATATATTAAAGTAACATCTCAAGACATCAGTCAGGAAGTTAAAGCTTGGTCGCAAATGGGTCTTCTAAATGGACAATGACCCCAAGCATACTTCCAAAGTTGTGGCAAAATGGCTTAAGGACAACAAAATCAAGGTATTGGAGTGGCCATCACAAAGCCCTGACCTCAATCCCATAGAACATTTTTGGCCGGTACTGAAAAAGCGTGTGCGAGCAAGGAGGCTACAAACCTGACTCAGTTACACCAGCTCTGTCAGGAAGAATGGGCCAAAATTCACCCCGCTTATTGTGGGAAGCTTGTGGAAGGCTACCTAAGTTAATCAATTTAATGGCAATGCAACTAAATACTAATTGAGTGTTTTTTCACTAGGATTAAATGTTAGGAATTGTGAAAAACTGAGTTCAAATGTATTTGGCTAAGGTGTATGTAACCTTCCAACTTCAACTGTATGTATTTCACACATTAGCAACAGGTTGTCTTATCATTGTTAGATTATTGTAATTTGTACTCATTGTACATTGTGTAATTAACGTAATTAAGAGTGAACATTGTGGTGCAGTCTTATCTGTGGAACGGAGGAATGTTGCTGTTGGTCTGCAATCCTTTGGTCTCCTTTGACTACCGGGACATCACTTGCAATGCTCCATTTTATATTTGTGAGAGTAGGTTACATGGCTGGGCTGAAATACGTGTGGTTACAGAGGTGCTAGAGTTTCCACTTGCTATTTTCTGTGGTAATAAAATAATCTGAGAGAATTCCAACCTCCTGAGAAGGGTCCATAATGACAGACTTAAACAAAGTCTATGAGTTCCTAGCAGTAGCCCGTTATGTGAATAGTTAGTAAATGGCCTCTTATTTGGGGAAGTCTTCTCTGTGGGACATTGCAAGGATCAAGTGTCCTAAATTCTGTCTGGTCCTCCTCCCTGTCTGTGTGCCAGATGGGAACAATTTTAACCTGAGGAGGTGGTACAGGATCATGCAGTCTTCCCTGACCACAGACAGAGACAGCAGGACAACATAGCCAGGTGAGTCACCTCTAATTTTTAACTGGTTCTTTCAATGTTCTCTCTCAAAAGTTGGCTGTGCAGAGCCTGTGGTCTAGTGGTAATGCATAACATATAATCACATATACTTCTCCCCACAGGAAACTAGGGTTAAATTCCTGTCTACCCCTTCATCCATCTTCTCTATTTCACAACTTTCTGTATAAAGTGGAATAAAGTACATGTTAAAATAAGTCGCCTTTAAAAAAAAAATTGCCCCCAGAAACCTCACTAGCCTTTGAAGAAATACAAGTTGATTGTCCTCAAAAGGAGATGTATGTGCCACTCGCATCAGTCTGTTCAGACCCAAAATAAAAAGAGCTGCCTCATGTCCACTATTTACGGTGTATGGCAAATGGGCTGTACAGAGCTGGTACAAACAACATGCTAATGTTTGTTATCTACATTTACTGGCCTATACAGTTCCTTCAGAAAGTATTCACACCTCTTGACTTCTTCCACATGTTGTTGTGTTACAGCCTGCATTTCAAATGGATGAAATTGAGATTTTTTTGTCACTGGCCTACACACAATACTTGGTAACACTTTACTTGACACCTGGTGTCAGAACACATTATGATGCAGTCATAACCATGTCATAGTGTCATAACAGCTGACATAACTTATATATACACTGTCATGACCCATATTTACACCGGTTGTGACATACTTTTGTATATATAGTGCATGTGAACACCCCTTCAAATTAGTGGATTTGGCTATTTCAGCCACACCCGTTGCTGAAGGGTGTATCAAATTGAGCACACCGCCATGCAATCTCCATAGACAAACATTGGCAGTAGAATGGCCTTACTGAAGAGCTCAGTGACTTTCAATGTGGCACCGTCAGTTCGTCAAATTTCTGTCCTGCTAGAGCTGCCCCGGTCAACTGTAAGAGCTGTTATTGTGAAGGGGAAACATCTAGGAGCAACAACGGCTTAGCCTCGAAGTAGTAGGCCACACAAGTTCACAGAACAGGACCGACGAGTGCTGGAGTGCATCTGTCCTCGGTTGCATCACTCACTACAGTTCCAAACTGTCTCTGGTTTGGTGGAGGAGGAATAATGGTCTGGGGCTGTTTTTCATGGTTTGGGCTAGGCCCCTTAGTTCCAGTGAAGGCTAATCTTAATGCTACAACATACAATGACATTCTAGACAATTCTGTGGTTCCAACTTTGTGGCAACAGTTTGGGGAATGCCCTTTCCCGTTTCAGAATGACAATGCCCGCGTGCACAAAGCGAGGTTCATACAGAAATGATTTGTTGAGATTGGTATGGAAGAACTTGACTGCCCTGCACAGAGCCCTGCCCTCAACCCCATCGAAACCTTTGGGATGATTTGGAACGCCGACTGCAAGCCAGGTTGGGCACTAATCGCCCAACATCAGTGCCCGACCTCACTAATGCAGTTGTGGCTGAATAAAAACAAGTCCCCACAGCAATGTTCCAACATCTAGTGGAAAGCCTTCCCCAGAAGAGTGGAGGCTGTTATAGCAGCAAACAGGGGACCAACGCCATATTAATGGCCATGATTTTGGAATGAAATGTTTGATGAGCAGGTTTCCACATACTTTTAGTCATGTAGTGTATATTGCATTTATTTTATGGCTGGTTATGACACCGACAACAGGTCTAAATGTGTCATGAGTGTTATAACCATATTATAACGTGTTATGATGTGTGTCAAGTAAAGTGTTACCACATAATTATGTTTTTGAAAATGTTACAAATTAATAAAAAATGAAAAGCTGAAATGTCTTGAGTCAATATGAATTCAAACACTTTGCTATGGCAAGCCTAAATAAGTTCAGGAGTAAAAATGTGCTTAACAACTCACCAGTTGCATGGACTCACTAGTTGTGTATAACATACAATTATCTGGAAACCGCTCAGGGATTTCATGGTGACTTCAAAACAGTTAGCATTTAATGGCTGTGATAGAAGAACTGAGGATATATTAATAACATTGTAGTTACTCCACAATACTAACCTAATTGACAGAGTGAAAAGAAGGAAGCATGTACAGAATACAAATACTGCAACAACAAAAATGTGGGGCAAATCCAATCCAACACATTACAGTACCACTCTCCAGATTTTCAACTATAGTGGTGGCTGCATCATGTTATGGATATGCTTGTAATCGCTAAGGACTGTGGAGTTTTTCAGAATAAAAAATAAACAGAATGGAGCTATACACAGGCGTAACCTGGTTCAGGCACTGTTATCAGTGTCCTTCTGCTTTTGCTAATCTCGCTCTTCTTCACCCCATTTTCCCTCACCCCCCCGTTTCCCTCTCCCACTAACCACACTGCTTTCCCTCCCTCTCCTCATCTTCACTCGCCTTCTCCCACTAACCACACTGTTTTCCCTCACCCTCATGCTAACCACACTCTTTTCCCTCACCCTCCCTCTCCCCATCTTCCCTCACCTTCTCCCACTAACCACACTGTTTTCCCTCACCCTCATGCTAACCACACTCTTTTCCCTCACCCTCCCTCTCCCCATCTTCTCCCACTAACCACACTTTTCCCTCACCCTCCTTCTCACCATCATCCCTCACCCTCACACCACACTCTATTACCTCATCCTCCCACTCCCTCTCCCCTCTCACCCTCTCCCACTAACACTCTTCCCTCACCCTCCCTCTCCCCATCTTCCCTCACCTTCTCCCACTAACCACACTCTCTTCCCTCACCCTCCTTCTCACCATCATCCCTCTCACACTAACCACCCCCATCCTCAACTTCTCTAGGTGTTGCGGAGCAGCTACAGATGAGTTTCCAGTAGCTGTTTGGTTCCCCTGCGGCCCCTACATCCTCCGGGCCCAGCCTGCACCACCAAACCATGGAGAGCAACCCTGCAGCCTAAATACTGGCATCCAGCCCTGAGGACCTGCAAGCCCAGGTAAGGCCCAGTGCCCGGTTGCATGAGACGCCATAAGTAGACTCAGTGATGAACAAAGTAGACCTCCCTTACCCTGAATCACTTCGCATGAACCAAAACAGAGGTGATGGTGTCATCCTAACTGATGTTGTATACAACAGCAATAGCCTTCAGACAGACACGGTGCCCAGTTCCCAGACTGCTGAGAGCTTATGGCGGTTGTATGTGCTGGGTGAAGGAGAGGGGTCATGCAGGCCTGTGTGTTCTCTCTTCTCTGATGGGGGATGTTTTCACTGTCAGCACTGATCAAATCTACCAAGCTACCCTCTCCCCTCCGCTTTCTTTTCCACCTTACTCATTCTATTTCTGTGGAGAGTGACTCCCTTCTAACCTGTCGCCTCACAGGGACTCTTTCAGTTTCACTTTTATAGGGCCCATCTTCGCCATCTCGATTTAAATCTAGTTTCAGCTAAATAAATAGTCCCTCACCCCACATATAGGTCGTAGGAATGATGACACTTCAGAAAAAAGTTAATTGTTGCCGCCATGTAGAGATTTAGAAATATACAGTGGGGCAAAAGTATTTAGTCAGCGACCAATTGTGCAAGTTCTCCCACTTAAAAAGATGAGAGAGGCCTGTAATTTTCATCATAGTTACCCTTCAACTATGACAGACAAAATGAGGAGAAAAATCCAGAAAATCACATTGTAGGATTTTTTTATGAATTTATTTGCAAATTATGGTGAAAAATAAGTATTTGGTCAATAACAAAAGTTTATCTCAATACTTTGTCATTGCCAACAAAGGGTATATAACAGAGGTCAAATGTTTTCTGTAAGTCTTCACAAGGTTTTCACACACTGTTGCTGGTATTTTGGCCCATTCCTCCATGCAGATCTCCTCTAGAGCAGTGATGTTTTGGGGCTGTTGCTGGGCAACACAGACTTTCAACTCCCTCCAAAGATTTTCTATGGGGTTGAGATCTGGAGACTGGCTAGGCCACTCCAGGACCTTGAAATGCTTCCTACGAAGCCACTCCTTCGTTGCCCGGGCGGTGTGTTTGGGATCATTGTCATGCTGAAAGATCCAGCCACGTTTCATCTTCAATGCCCTTGCTGATGGAAGGAGGTTTTCACTCAAAATCTCACAATACATGGCCCCATTCATTCTTTCCTTTACACGGATCAGTCGTCCTGGTCCCTTTGCAGAAAAACATCCCCAAAGCATGATGTTTCCACCCCCATGCTTCCCAGTAGGTATGGTGTTCTTTGGATGCAACTCAGCATTCTTTGTCCTCCAAACACGACGAGTTGAGTTTTTACCAAAAAGTTATATTTTGGTTTCATCTGACCATATGACATTCTCCCAATCTTCTTCTGGATCATCCAAATGCTCTCTAGCAAACTTCAGACGGGCCTGGACATGTACTGGCTTAAGCAGGGGGACACGTCTGGCACTGCAGGATTTGAGTCCCTGGCGGCGTAGTGTGTTACTGATTGTAGGCTTTGTTACTTTGGTCCCAGCTCTCTGCAGGTCATTCACTAGGTCCCCCCGTATGGTTCTGGGATTTTTGCTCACCGTTCTTGTGATCATTTTGACCCCACAGGGTGAGATCTTGCGTGGAGCCCCAGATCGAGGGAGATTATCAGTGGTCTTGTATGTCTTCCATTTCCTAATAATTGCTCCCACAGTTGATTTCTTCAAACCAAGCTGCTTACCTATTGCATATTCAGTCCTGCAATGTTATTTTCTGGATTTTTTTCCCTCATTTTGTCTGTCATAGTTGAAGTGTACCTATGATGAAAATTACAGGCCTCTCTCATCTTTTTAAGTGGGAGAACTTGCACAATTGGTGGCTGACTAAATACTTATTTGCCCCACTGTACATGTATAAACAAAACGGCCAAGAAACGTGCTCTGTTTAAATATGGTCTGGATGAGAGGACCAGGATGTCTGTCGTATGCTGTTTACACACTGGTTATTTGTCATATGCACAAGGAAAGGAGCAAACAGGGACGTGAGACAAACCAGTCCACTGTTCAATCTCCTTTGCTTCATGAAAGTTATATACAACTCTTTCAGATTGGTCTGTAGGCACAACTCACCGGTATTGTGCTCCACTTATAGCACTAGAGTAGTGTACTTTTTACATTTTACTCATTTACCAGACTCTCTTATCCAGAGTGACTTACAGTAGTGAGTGTATACATTTTGTACTTGTCTCCCGTGGGAATCGAACCCACAACCCTGGTGTTGTAAGCGCCATGCTGTACCAACTGAGCAACACAGGAAGACTACATTGAATAAAGTCATACCGTATTAAAAAACTAAATCACGACAGTTGTGAGGGAAACAGGAAGTTTCAGTACAGTTTTATGAATGCTGAAACATACAGTTAATTTGTTTGTTCGACATGGTGGGATCTTTTTGTGTCTGTAAAATGAATTATGTGAGATGACAGTGGAAAGTAAACTTGGAGTCACAATGATATGGTGTGTGTGTGGTCCTCCCACTACGACTCCGGAAACCATGCAATTTATTACAGAGCTTTCAGAAAGTATTCACACCACTTGACTTTTTCCACATTAAAATGGATTAAATTGAGATTGTGTCACTAGCCTACACACAATGCCCCATAATGTCAAAGTAGAATTACGCTTTTTGAAATGTTTACAAATGAATTACAAATTAAAAGCTGAAATGTCTTGAGTCAATTAGTATTCAACCCCTTTGCTATGGCAAGCCTAGATAAGTTTATGAGTAAAGATTTGCTTAACAACTCACTCTGAGATTCACTGTGTGCAATAGTAGTGTATAACATGATTTTTGAATGACTACCTCAACTCTGTACCCCACACATACAGTACCAGTCAAAAGTTTGGACATACCTACTCATTCCAGGGTTTTTATTTTTATTTTTGCTATTTTCTCAATTGTAGAATAATAGTGAACACATCAAAACTATGACATAACAAATATGAAATCATGTAGTAACCAAGGTGTTAAATCAAAATATATTTTATATTTGAGAAGTAGCCACCCTTTGCCTTGATGACAGCTTTGCACACTCTTGGCATTCTCTCAACCAGTTTCATGAGAATGGAATGCTTTTCAATTAACAGGTGTGCCTTGTTAAAAGTTAACTTGTGGAATTTCTTTCCTTCTTAATACATTTGAGCAAATCAGTTCAAATCAAATCAAATTGATTTATATAGCCCTTCGTACATCAGCTGATATCTCAAAGTGCTGTACAGAAACCCAGCCTAAAACCCCAAACAGCAAGCAATGCAGGTGTAGAAGCACGGTGGCTAGGAAAAACTCCCTAGTTGTGGGGTAAACAGAAGATAGCCCTATTTGGTAAAAGACCAAGTCCATATGATGGCAAGAACCACTCAAATAAGCAAAGAGAAACAACAGTTCATCATTACTTTAAGACATGAAAGTCAGTCAATCTGGAAAAATTCAAGAACTTTGGAAGTTTCTTCAAGTGCAGTCATAAAAACCATCAAGCGCTATGATGAAACTGGCTCGCATGAGGACCGCCACAGGAAAGGAAGACCCAGAGTTACCTCTGCTGCAGAGGATAACTTCATTAGAGTTACCAGCCCCAGAAACTGCAACCCAAATAAATGCTTCAGAGTTCAAGTAACAGACATCTCAACATCAACTGTTCAGAGGAGACTGTGTGAGTCAGGCTTTCATGGTCGAATTGCAGCAAAGAAATCACTACTAAAGGACACCAATAAGAATGACTTGCTTGGGCCAAGAAACACGAGCAATGGACATTATCTGTCCTTTGGTCGGAGTCCAAATTTGAGATTTTTGGTTCCAAACTCTGTGTCTTTGTGAGACACAGAGTAGGTGAACAGATGATCTCTGCATGTGTGGTTCCCACCGTGAAGCATGGAGGAGGAGGTGTGATGGTGCTTTGCTGGTAGAACTGTCGGTGATTGATTTATTTAGAATTCAAGGCATACTTAACCAGCATGGCAACTACAGCATTCTGCAGTGATACGCCACCCAATCTGGTTTGCGCTTAGTCCCACTATCATTTGTTTTTCAACAGGACAATGACCCAACACACCTCCAGGCTGTGTAAGGGCTATTTGACCAAGAAGGAGAGTGATTCAGTTTTGCATCAGATGACCTGGCCTCCACAATCACCTGACCTTAACCCAATTGAGATGGTTTGGGATGAGTTACACCGCAGAGTGAAGGAAAAGCAGCCAACAAGTGCTCAGCGTATGTGGGACCTCCTTCAAAACTGTTAAAGCATTCCAGGTGAAGCTGGTTGAGAGAATGCCAAGAGTGTGCAAAGCTGTCAACAAGGCAAAGGGTGGCTACTTTAAAGAATCTAAAATAAATATTTTGATTTGTTTAACACTTTCTGGGGTTTCTACATGATTCCATATGTTATTTCATAGTTTTGATATCTTCACACTTTTTGTACAATGTAGAAAATAGTAAAAAATTAAGAAAAACCCTTGAATGAGTAGGTGTGTCAAAGCTTTTGACTGATACTGTAAAATTATCTGCAAAACGCTCAAGGATTTCACCATGACGCCAATGGTGACTTCAAAAGAGTTATAGTGTAATGGCTGTGATAGGAGAACTACAATGTTGTTGATCCATCCTCAGTTAACTCCACAATAATAACCTAATTGACAGAGTGAAAAGAAGGAAGCCTGTACAGAATACAAATATTCCAAAACATGCATCCTGTTTGCAACAAGGCACTAAAGTAATACTGCAAAAAATGTGGCAAATCAATTAACTTTTTGTCCTGAATACAAAATGTTATGTTTGGGCCAAATCCAATACAACACATTACTGAGTACCACTCTTCATATTTTCAAGCATAGTGGTTCCTGCATCATGTTATGGGTATGCTTATAATGCTTATAATGCTTAAGGACTAGGGAGTCTTTCAGAATAAAAAATAAACGGAATGGAGTTAAGCACAGGCAAAATCCTAGAGGAAAACCTGGTTCAGTCTGCTTTCCACCAGACACTGGGAGATGAATTTACCTTCAGCAGGACAAAAACCTCAAACAAGGCCAAATTTAGACTGAAGTTGCTAACCAAGAAGACGGTGAATGTGGTCGAGTTAGTTTTGACTTAAATCTACTTGAAAATCTAGGTCAAGACCTGAAAATTGCTGTCCAGCAATGATCAACAACCAATTTGACAGAGCTTGAAGATTTTCTAAAAGAATAATGGCAAATGTTGCACAATCCAGATGTGTTAAACTCTGAGAGACTTACCCAGAACGACTCACAGCGTTAATCGCTGCCAAAGGTGCTTCTACAAAGTATTGACTCTGGTGTGAATACTAATGTAAATGAGATCTGTATTTCACTTTCAAAAAATGTGCTAACATTTCTAAAAACGTTTTCACTTTGTCCTTTATGGAGTATTGTGTGTAGATTGGTGAGAATTATAATTTTTTTAATCCATTTTGTATTCAGCCTCTGTGGAATAAATCATGGGGTATGAATACTTTCTGAAGGAACTGTAGGCTACAGATTAAATCAATTGATGAACTTCACACGGTGGTGAAAGTGCACAGTGATGGAGCTTGATGCTCCTTTCCAATAAATATCCAGGGTCTTATTCTGGTGACGCAATGATCGATGTTTGAAAACTTAAGCAAAGTAAATGTTGTTTAGTACATCGTCAAACACGGATTATTATCCACAGCAAGTCTGTTTGGTGGAAACACACCACTGGTGCGAAAATGTGCATATTTTCTTATAATCGCTTGAAAATCTTGTCGCCAATTGGATGGAAATCTAGCCAACTTCATTGAGTTTTTCTGCGATGTTTTGTTTCCCCCTCAGGTTCTGTAAGAACCACTATGCAGAGATGGAGGCCACTCTCCTCAGGATGTACGAATGGCTACTGGACCGGTTCTCCTTCTTCCTGGGGGTGAAACCTGACTGTGTGTATGAAGAAGTACTGAAGGTGGAGAGGCATTTCCTCAGGAGCAGCAAGCCGTGGGCTAGAGCTTTAACTACGCCCACAAAGACACAGCCCAGAAAACAGCCCAACGGCAAACAAACCAGAAAAACAACTTTGTTCTCAAGGCAGCTAAAGAGAGTGACTTCATCGGGACCAACTACTATGGATTGTTACTGTGCCATAATGCCATGCTGACGGATTACTTTCGTTTTTGTCTCGATGTAACATGATTGAGTGTTTGCCTTTTTGTACAAATTGCCTGTGGATTACAATGCGATTACGATGTGAAATGATGTTTATGAACATGCTGTACTTTCAGTTATATTAAACTATATTTTCTGTTATTACAATGTTATACGTGAACCTTTGTCCCAGCTATGAATTGAGGTTCATAAAAATCAGACATTTATGCACATATGGCTTTGCAACTCTGTTAATTAAGGAATACCTGACATTTTAGGCTAAGACTACAGGCTGTCAATTTGCGTGTTACTTTAGTTTTGAGCGTGAAGGACAGGTAATGGGTGTTACCTGCCATTAGTGGTTTTGGACTGCTTTGTCCCAATTCTCAGACACTTCTATAAAACTTTGTAGAAGCACCTATGGCAGCGATTACAGCTTTGAGTCGTATTGGGTATGTCTGTATCAGCATTGCACATCTGGATTTGGGGATTTTCTCTCATTCTTCCTTGCAGATTTTCTCATGCTCTGTTAAGTTAGATGGGGAGCGGCAGTGAACAGCAATCTTCAAGTCACTCCAGATCATCACCAAATTTCACAGTGGGTGCGAGACCTGGAGAGGCCTACAAGCCACAGTGCCAGGTCAATCAAGGTGTGGATGGAGGACCACCAGATCAAGACCCTGTCATGGCCAGCCCAATCTCCTGACCTGAACCCCATTGAAAACCTCTGGAATGTGATTAAGAGGAAGATGGATGGTCACAAGCCATCAAACAAAGCCAAGATACTTACATTTTTGCTCCAGGAGTGGCATACAATTGGAAAATCTGAACATCGCTCCCCATGATGGCTGTCTTTCAGAATGTGTTCCCACCTATAAATACCTTGGAGTTTGGTTAGATGATCATCTCTTTTAAAACTCATAACTGAGATGGCAAAGAAGCTGTGTCATCAGAGCACAGAACGTAAATTGTACAGGCCACTTATGTCAGTGCTTGATTATGGGGATGTTTTATATATGCATGGATCAGCATCAGTACTGAAGACATTGGATGCAGTGTATCATGCAGCGTTGCGCTTTGTTACTTTTGCACACATCATTGCCTTTTATACACTTTGGCTGGCTGGGACTCCCTGACTTTTAGAAGGACCAGACACTGGTTGATATTTGTCTATAAAGCTGTCTTACAGAAACTTCCTAATTATCTTAACTCAACAATCCAGTGGTCAAACAGAATTTATCAGACTTGGTCACAGGACATGCTAGTGCTAGAGATGCCCCAGATTCACTCTGAGTTAGGCAAAACGGCATTTCAATATCATGCTCCACACTCATGGAATGAATTGCAGAGAGAACTCCAGTTAGATGTTTTGGTGCCTGTAAGACAGTTTAAATGCACATTACATTAACCTTTTAGTATAAACTGTGATGTCCTTTTGTAATGTGTTTTTCTTATAAAAGTGTATATAAATATTTTTCATCTCCGTCTTGTTGTTACGGCAGAGGACCAAAGCGCAGCGTGGTGTGCGTACATTTTCCTTTATTGAATAAAAATGACGCCGAACAAAACAATAAACACTACAAAACAGACCGTGCAGCTCAAGGCTATGTGCCCTAAACAAAGTCAACTTCCCACATAGACAGGTGGGTAAAGGGCTACCTAAGTATGATTCTCAATCAGAGACAACGATCGACAGCTGCCTCTGATTGAGAACCACACATGGCCAAACACAAAGAAATAGAAACATAGAAATAAAGAAACTAGAATGCCCACCCTAGTCACACCCTGGCCTAACCAAAATAGAGAATAAAAGCCTCTCTATTGCCAGGGCGTGACACTTGTACTTTTTATATGTTTTCATTTTGTTTGGTTTTAAATTCATATTAATTGCTGTGTTTGTATTGTTGTATCACAGGGCACAACTGTAAAAGAGACTCTCTCAGCTTGTTTCTCCTGTTTTAATAAAGGTTAATAAAATAAAGTCACCCAACATCAATGTGAAAAACTGATGGAGAGCATGCCAAGACACATGAAATCAGGGTTATTCTACCAAATATTGATTTCTGAACTCTTCCTAAGTTAAAACATTAGTATTGTGTTGTTAAAAATGAATATGAACTTAATTTCTTTGCATTATTCGAGGTCTGACAACACTGCATCTGTCATTTTCTGCAAATAAAATGCTCTAAATGACAATATCTTTATTTGGATTTTGGGAAAAATGTTGTCAGTAGTTTAAAGAATAAAACAAAATTGTTAATTTTACCCAAACACATACTTAAAAATAGTAAAACCAGAGAAACGGATAATTTTGCAGTGGTCTCTTCATTTTTTCCAGAGCTGTATGTGGGAACTCCTTCAGGACTGTTAGAAAAGCATTCCTCATGAAGCTGGTTGAGAGAATGCCAAGAGTCTGCAAATCTGTCATCAGGGGTTGTGTCGTGGCGGAGATCTTTGTGGGCTATACTCGGCCTTGTCTCAGGATGGTAAGTTGGTGGTTGAAGATATCCCTCTAGTGGTGTGGGGGCTGTGCTTTGGCAAAGTGGGTGGGGTTATATCCTTCCTGTTTGGCGCTGTCTGGGGGTATCATCGGATGGGGCCACAGTGTCTCCTGACCCCTCCTGTCTCAGCCTCCAGTATTTAAGCTGCAGTAGTTTGTGTCGGGGGGATAGGGTCAGTCTGTTATATCTGGAGTACTTCTCCTGTCTTACCCGGTCTCCTGTGTGAATTTAAGTATGCTCTCTCTAATTCTCTCTTTCTTTCTTTCTCTCTCTCTCGGAGGACCTGAGCACTAGCACCATGCCTCAGGACTACCTGGCATGATGACTCCTTGCTGTCCCCAGTCCACCTGGTCGTGCTGCTGCTCCAGTTTGAACTGTTCTGCCTGCGGCTATGGAAACCTGACCTGTTCACCGGACGTGCTACCTGTCCCAGACCTGCTGTTTTCAACTCTCTAGAGACAGCAGGAGCGGTAGAGATACTCTTAATGATCGGCTATGAAAAGCCAACTGACATTTACTCCTGAGGTGCTGACTTGTTGCACCCTCGACAACTACTGTGATTATTATTATTGGACCATGCTGGTCATTTATGAACATTTGAACATCTTGGCCATGTTCTGTTATAATCTCCACCCGGCACAGCCAGAAGAGGACTGGCCACCCCTCATAGCCTGGTTCCTCTAGGTTTCTTCCTAGGTTTTGGCCTTTCTAGGGAGTTTTTCCTAGCCACCGTGCTTCTACACCTGCATTGCTTGCTGTTTGGGGTTTTAGGCTGGGTTTCTGTACAGCACTTTGTGATATCAGCTGATGTACGAAGGGCTATATAAATACATTTGATTTGATTTGATTTGTGTAAAACATTTTTAATTCTGTGTGCGATGCATTTTGGCCGTATTTTTGAATTCACAACATTGAAGTGAAAGAGGCCTTCAACTATTTAGATGGGCTGGATCTTTATGTTTGTCATCTGGGTATTGTTTTAGTTATAGTGAAAACAGACCTTCCTGCTGCGTACCTGACAGACCATTTTTTTTTTATCTGAGTAGTTAAAACAAGTTACTAATGGAGCTTTGAGTACATTAAAAAAGGCTTGATATTTTACCTTTAACTAGGCAAGTCAGTTAAGAACAAATTCTTATTTTCAATGACAGCCTAGGAACAGAACTGATTTGTACCTTGTCAACTTGAGGATTTGAACTTGCAACCTTTCAGTTTCTAGTCCAATGCTCTAACCACTAGGCTACCCTGCTGCAGGTATGCAATCAAGCCCTGGGGTTTTTCCAGATTGAAATTATTTAAATTATACCTTTCATTGGCATTCACATTGATATTTTTGTGAATTTGTTCATTTTCAATTTTGTATTATTTGAAAAGAATTCCTTACAGTAAGCTTGCTTTTTCAAATATAATTTGGAGAGTCATAGGTGACTTCGTCTTTAGTAACGAGTTTCTGCAAATTATTTTTGGTATCGTTCCTGTGTTGAAGATTCATGTAGAATTTGGCAGGGATGGTGTTAGACGGTGATGAGCTGTGCCTGGTTTTCTCCAGACATAGCACTTTGAATTCAGGCCAAAGAGTTACATTTTTGTCTCATCAGACAGAATATTTTGCCTTATGCTCCGAGTCTTTCATGTGCCTTTTTGCAAACTCCATACGTGCTGTCATGTACCTTTTTCAAAGGAGTGGGTTCCAAATGGCCATTCTCCCATAAAGCCCAGATTGGGGAAGTGCTGCAGAGACTGTTGTCCTTCTGGCATGTTCTTCTATCTCAGCCAAGGAACTCTGTAGTTTTGTCCAAGTGGTCATTGGGTTCTTGGTCACCTCCCTGACCAAGGTGCTTCTTATCCGATTGCTCAGTTTAGTTGGACAACCAGCTCAAGGCAGAGTCTAGGTGCTTTTATATTTTTTTCAATTTCCCAATGATAGAGACCACTGCTCTTGGAAACTTTCAGCACTCTAGAAATTGTTTTATACCCTTCCCCAATTATGTCTAATCACAATTCCATTACGGAAATCTACAGACAGTTCCTTGGACTTCATGGTATACAGTAGTTTCAGCTCTGACATCCACTTTTTACTGTAGGACCTTATATAGACAGGTGTTTCTTTCTAAATGATGTCCAAACTATTGAATTGGCCACAGGTGGACTCTAATAATTTTTGTAGTGACATCTCAAGGATGATCAAAGGAAATTGGATGCACCTCTGAGCTCATTGTGGTGTGACATAGCAAAGGTTTGGAATACTTATGTAAATAAGATATTTCGGTATTTCATTTTCATTTGCAAATATTTGATAAAACATGTTTTCACGTTATTATGGAGAATTGTGTGAAGACAAGTGAGACTTAAAACAATATATTTCATCCATTTTGAATTTAGGCTGTAACAACTAAATGTGGAATAAATATGAATCCTTTCTGAAGGCACTATTTTCCCTAGGCCTATGATAATGTCTCTGAAACCCCGCCCATTATGTGTCACAGCAAGACAATCTCGTGGCCTATAGCAGTCAAAACTCCGGCTCCAGCTCATAGATCGAGAAAAGCCGACTAAACTAGTTCTGAAGGACAAGGTTGACATAAGTTTACCTACCAGCATCTCGTGTTTTTTTTTATATTGGACGGATCGGAATTTACCGTTACAACTTGAAAGTCCAGTCCGACAGCGGGAAATGACACAGGAGCTTGCAAAGTAAGTACACGGTCCAGTTCTCTTTGGTGTAGGCTATATGTACACTTATAGGCATACACAGGTCCGCAATAAAGCGCAGCAGCTTTTAGATGACAAAGGATACATTTTATATTTAATTATCAGTTATTAGGGGATTGCTGAGCTTCTTTGACTTTCCATGTCGCCTAGTTTTAAGAATGGTAGAATGGTAGATTTAGTTGGCAAACTGTCTTCAAATGATTAGTGTCACTATATGATTGTGCATTGAACTTCTCAGGCAGACTATGTGTGCTACACACACAGACACACAATTAAAGTGTGCAATGTTTGTACAAAGGTAATGTCTTGTATATAAACAAAACAATGGAAGTAATTTGTAATGACACAGTCAGCGCGATGAAGACCGGTCTTGCTGGTAGAGCAGGATCAGCGATCTGGCTACTTAGATGGCCTGACGTTAGATGGCTGCATTCCCACGGGATGCCCGCGGGACATGCGGGTCCCAACAGAGATCATTGCGGCGCGGTCGGCATTTTTCATGCTGCGGTTGGCTTCAACGCTTACATTTCCTCCTGTTCACTCTATGGGACTTATTCTATGTGTGTACATTGAAGAGGTTAGGACTATTATTGGGCATAATAACAGCAATGCAGAGTGTTATACCCTCTGGTATAGATAGAATGATCTTCAAGATCTGTCAAACATTTTTTTACTCACAACAACTACAATAACCCACACCCCTTACACATATATTTCGTTTGAATAGATTGGGAGTAAATATTTGTTCACTTATCTCCTTAGCTACCAGTTTACATTATTACCAATAGCAGGGTTCGAACTTAATGTTGGATGCCCCACTGTGCAGAAAGTGGGGAGTTCTGAATCTGAACTTAATGTCGGACTGTCTCACTGTGCAGAAAGAGAGGTGTTCTGGTGTTCCAGAATGAGGCGTCATACAGCGGTGGTCGGCGGCAGGCGCTCACGGAGCATGACGAGGACTGGAGGACCTTCCTAGGGAACCCCCTGACCGCTGCCTCCAAGGCCATGATGCACATCAACGGAGATGAGGACAGTGCCAATGCTCTCCTCTACAACTACTATAAGGTACCTCATATATGCTTACTACTACATACAGTTGAAGTCGGAAGTTTACATACACTTAAGTTGGATTCATTAAAACTCGTTTTTCAATCACACCACAAATTTCTTGTTAACAAACTATATTTTTGGACATCTACTTTGTGCATAACACAAGTCATTTTTCTAACAATTTTTTACAGACAGATTATTTCCCTTAGAATTTACTGTATCACAATTCCAGTGGGTCAGAAGTTTACATACACTAAGTTGACTGTGCCTTTAAACAGCTTGGAAAATTCCAGAAAATGATGTCATGGCTTTAGAAGCTTCTGATAGGCTAATTGACACCATTTGAGTCAATTGGAGATGTACCTGTGGATATATTTCAAGGCCTACCTTCAAACTCGGTGCCTCTTTGCTGGACATCATGGGAAAATCAAAAGAAATTAGCCAAGTTCTCAGAAAAAAAATTGTAGACCTCCACAAGTCATGGGAGCAATTTCCAAATGCTTGAAGGTACCATGTTCATCTGTACAAACAATAGTACGCAAGTATAAACACCATGGGACCACGCAGCCATCATACACTCAGGAAGGAGACGTGTTCTGTCTCCTAGAGATGAATGTACTTTGGTGCGAAAAGTGCAAATCAATCCCAGAACAACAGCAAAGACCTTGTGAAGATGCTGAAGGAAATAGGTACAAAAGTACCTATATCCACAGTTAAACGAGTCCTATAACGACATAGCCTGAAAGGCCGCTCAGCAAGGAAGAAGCCACTGCTCCAAAACAGCCATAAAAAAAGCCAGACTACGGTTTGCAACTGCACATGGGGCCAAAGATTGTACTTTTTGGAGAAATGTCCTCTGGTCTGATGAAACAAAATAGAACTGTTGGCCATAATGACCATCGTTATGTTTGGAGGGAAAAAGGGGGAGGATTGCAAGCTGAAGGTCACCATCCCAACCAACCGTGTAGCATGGGGGTTGCAGCATCATGTTGTGGGGGTGCTTTGCTGCAGGAGGGACTGGTGCACTTCACAAAATAGATGGCATTATGTGGAAGGAAAATTACGTGGATATATTTAAGCAACATCTCAAGACATCAGTCAGGAAGTTAAAGCTTGGTCGCAAATGGGTCTTCCAAATGGACAATGACCCCAAGCATACTTTCAAATTTGGGGCAAAATGGCTTAAGGACAACAAAGTCAAGGTATTGGAGTGGCCATCACAAAGCCCTGACTTCAACCATATAGACAATGTGTTGGCAGAACTGAAAAAGTGTGTGCGAGCAAGGAGGCCTACAAACCTGACTCAGTTAGGAGGAATGGGCCAAAATTCACCCAACTTGTTGTGGGAAGCTTGTGGAAGGCTACCCGAAACGTTTGGCCCAAGATAAACAATGTAAAGGCAATGCTACCAAATACTAATTGAGTGTATGTAAAGACTTCTGACCCACTGGGAATGTGATGAAAGAAATAAAAGCTGATATAGATCACTCTACTATTATACTGACATTTCACATTCTTATAATAAAGTGGTGATCCTTACTGACCTAAAACAGGGAATTTTTACTCTGATTAAATGTCAGGAATTGTGAAAAACTGAGTTTAAATGTATTTGGCTAAGGTGTATGTAAACTTCCGACTTCAACTGTACATACTGTACTACTACATAGCTACTTTGCTACTACATACCTACTACTACTACACTACTACTACATATCTACTACTACATAACTACTACTACATAACTATAAAGGTATTTTAAGTACCGCCATAGATGTATATAGGTGTGACAATGTATTATACTACTCTTCTAGGTGCCACAAGACAAGAGAACGACTGGACAGCCCAAAACAGAAGTTATTGTGGGCGATGCTGATCCAAACAATATGTAATGAATCTCCTTAGTTATTATAATGTTTTTATTCAGTTATGACTTGGCATAGTTTACTTTTTATTTACTGTAAATTGAGAAAGTGTTTTGAAGTAAAGAAAGCTGTGTTCTGAGATGACCTTTACTCTGATCATCTCCTTCTCAGGAACTTCGTGGTGCCACTCCAAGATTCCCCCCTGGCCATGACAACTCTGAGGACCGTCCATCGCAACACTGCGGCCCAGGGCAGCAGCCAACCCAGCCGGGGGGACAAAACCCAGGCTCTCTACCCAGCCTCAAACTCCATAGTCTGCATCTCCACCACCTCCAGCCCTCCCCCATACTCCCTCAGCCCAGAGGGGACCCAGGCCCTGCACTCCTTCCCCGTTTGCACCCCCACTGGTCCCCACGGTTCCCAGTCGGATGGCATGGCCTTCAGTCGCCACCTCAGCCAGTACAGCCCTAGAGCCCGGAGCCTCACCCCTGACTCCACCTACACAAAGTCCTACAAGGACAGCACCAATGAGGTAGGGTCTCATACGAGAGCACAATTTTACACTGAGCAGCACGAACCCCTCATGGAGCTGTGTGACTTACACCCAGGCGTCATTGAAAGTAAAAGTAACAAGCTTGTGAGACAGCCTATTCACTTAGCTACATGGAGCCAATGAGGCATCATCCATATTTTCATTGATCTACGGGTTGTAGTGTAATATGCAGTGGTGTAAAAAATACTTTGAAGTACAACTTAAGTTGTTTTTTTGGGATATCTGTACTTTACTATTTATATTTTTTACTACTTTTAATTTTACTTCACTACATTCCTAAAGAAAGTTATGTACTTTTTACTCCATATATTTTCCCTGACACCCAAACGTATTTGTTACATTTTGAATGCTTAGCAGTACAGGAAAATTGTCTAAGTGACATACTTATCAGGAGAGCATGCTTGGTCGTCCTTACTGCCTCTAATCTGGCGGACTCACTAAACACATACTTTGTTTGTAAATTATGTCTGAGTGTTGTAGTGTGCCCCTGGCTATCTGTAAATAAAAAAACTAGAAAATGTGGCAGGCTGCTTTGCTTAATATAAGGAATTTGATATTATTTTTACTTTTACTTTTGATACTTAAGTATATTTTAGTAATTACATATACTTTTGATACTTAAATATATTTAAAACCAAATACTTTTACACCTTTACTCAAGTGGTATTTTACTGGGTGACTTTTACATGAGTCATTTTCTATTAAGGTATCTTAACTTTTACTCAAGTATGACAATTGGGTACTTTTTCCACAACTGGTAATATGTAATGGTCACCTACACAAATTATTATGTGTGCGTCCCAAATGGCACTCTATTCCCTTTAATGTGTACTACTTTTGCCATATAAGGGGAAATAAATAGTGCACTATAAAGGGAATAGGGTGCCATTTGGGACATGGCCTATTTTCCTGGTACTGATGTTCCCCTGGATTGTGTTGTTGTGACCCACAGGTCTTCCCTCCCTCTGAGGAGGTCCAGCTACGTATGACCTCCATCCCTCCTGGTGGATACCCTTACTACAGCTCCACAGCAAGGTAACGTTCTCAGTCAAAATGTGATAGGGACTGTCAAGGTATATTGAACCAGCAGAAAATACCTTAACCTCACTGAAACTATCTCTAATCAAACCTTATCTTAATTCTTACCTTAATACAAAGCTGCAATATGTCACTTTTTGGGTGATCTGACCAAATTCACATAGACATGTGAGTAATAGACCTGTCACTAATTGAAAGCAAGTCTAAAAAGCGGTAGATCTGTTCTATACGCGCTATTTCTATGCTTCCCCTTAAATTTAGTTTTTTGTGTTCGGTTTTGTACACCAGCTTCAAACAGCTGAAAATGCAATATTTGGTGTTTTTGAAAATACATTTCACAGCGGTTTAGATGGTACAACGATTCTCTTCACCAGGGCTCTCCAACCCTGTTACTGGAGAACTACCCTCCTGTTGGTTTTCGATCCAGCCCCAGTTGTAACTAACCTGATTCAGTTTATCAACCAGCTAATTATTAGAATCAGTTGTGCTAGATTAGGGTTGGAGCGAAAACCTACAGGATGGTAGCACTCCAGGAACAGGGTTAAGGGCCCTGCTCTACATTATGCATTGCTTGTTTTGTCACAAACTGAAATTAGACAAAACTATTTGAATTTTAGCAACCAGGAAATGGTAGTGCGATTTCTGCATATTGCACCTTTACGTTTTCATTCTGCCTATCAAATATTCACTTTCAAAAATGCTTTTATAGTCACTAGCTGAGATATTAGGATATAGGGTAAAGGGGATACTTAGTCAGTTGTGCAACTGAATGCATTAAACCAAAATGTTTCTTCTGCATTTAACCCAGCCCTTCTGAATCAGGGGGGGCTGCCTTAATCGACGTCCATGTCAAGGGCAGAATGGCAGATTTTTCCACCTTGCTGGCTCGGGGATTTGAACCAGCGACCTTTTGTTACTGGCTCAACGAATATTCTCTCCCTCTCTCTTTCAGTCAACACTTTGAGTACATGCTGGAGGCTCCCCAGTCTCTCTGGACCAAGAGCAGCAGTGGCCAGATGAGCTACCTGAACAAGGCCCAGTTCTACCCCATCACCTTGAGAGCACTAGGGGGCACCCCGCTCCAATCTCATCTCAGTGGAGAAGTCCGGGTATGAGCATCTCTAATTTATCTCTTTTATTTGTTTGTTTTATCTTCTAGTCTCTCTCTGTCCCCGTCTCTCTATGTCCCCTATTCTATCTACTGTGTCTCTAGGTTTGCCAAATGTGTTTTGGGAAGGCCTTACTTGACTTAAGGCCATTGACAAATGTCCTCACTCAGTTCGGGTCAAGTTTGTCCAGGTTTCACCAGTTGAGGCTGCTCTCAGTCGTCTCTGACTGGACTACCAAGTGTTTCTGGGTTTCCCTCTATCTTGTCCTCTGTGTACAGTTTTGGGAATAGAGTATACGTATTTCGCTGTAAATGTTGTTTTTGTGTTTTAGGTCTTGGTGGTGTGTGTTTGTAATGTAGAGCTGACTGTATATTTCAGAGTGTGGTGATGCTTGTGTTTGGAGAGGAGAAGCTCACAGAGGACCAGCTCAAATACTGGAAGTACTGGCACAGCAGACAGCACACAGCCAAGCAGCGTTGCATTGATATTGGTGAGGGGTCACACACACCCACACATGTCCTCAAAATCAGTATGTAAACATTAATTGTTAGTGTGTAAACAGTACTGTTGTCTTCCCTGTTTGTTCATCCCAGCTGACTATAAAGAGCGATTCAATACGATCGCCAATATTGAGGAGATCGCCTACAATGCCATCTCTTTCACATGGGACACGAAGGACGAGCCACGGGTAAGAAATGCCAATATCATGTCTTTATAGTGGCAGCAGAAATCTTCGAGTGAAGATTTTGGGCTCTGTGGGTAAAGTTTCCCCTAGGTACAGGTCATCTAGGATCAGCTTCCTCTCCCCTCCCCCAATCTGGGGGAAATGCAGGAAATGCTGAACTGCCCCAAGATCAGCGTCTAGGGAAAACTTTACCATACCAGATTTAAGACAAATTTCTGACAATGTTTTGTAAGACTAAACAAATGTAGTTACAAACAGTCACCAGCTGGGGGAAACATATACAACTAAATCAATCATACACAATACTTTGAAACTACCCAGGACCACACTTTGTATGTAGAGACTACAATTTTGTACCTTGATTTCTTTCTGCCTGCATGACAGAAATGTCAAATGGAAATATAGTGCATTCAAGACAATTAGGAACTAGAAAAAAAAACGACCTCAGTCTGGCAAAAATCGGTGATGTCAGTGATCTTCAGGTCGGAGCTCTAGCATGATGTCCAAGTTTCCAACTTGTAATTCCGATTTGGATTCCGATTTGGATGACCCCGAGTTCATTTGACTTGAACGCACTGAAGTCAGTTTGGAGATTTCCGGAGTTGTCTTGAACGCACCATAAACCCATAAATGTGCATCAGAACTGTTTATTCAAATATGTATTTAATTAATTAAACATTTTCTGTCTTATGACTCAATTTGTTGTGTATTTTTATGGCATTATTGGTGCTTTTATGCAATGCTTTTGGATGGACAATAAAGCTTTTTTAATTTAAATTCTCATGTGCCTTTATCGCTGCCCCCTCAGGTGTTTGTGTCTGTGAACTGTCTAAGTACAGACTTCTCCCCTCAGAAGGGAGTGAGGGGCCTTCCTCTCAACCTCCAGATTGACACCTACAGCTTTGGGAGCCATGGTCACAAGCTAGTACACAGAGCCTACTGCATGATTAAGGTGTTCTGTGACAAAGGTGCCGAGAGGAAGATCCGAGATGAGGAAAGGAAGCAGCCTTACAGGAAGGGAAAGAGACAGGAGACAACCGCAGCCTGTGAGTACATCACCTGAAACAACCAATCGATTAATCAATCAGTTCATCAATCACCCCCCCCAAAAAATATCAGTATGCCAGTGTGCTTCACAAAAGCCTCTTCACAACTAACCCCTAAAAATTAAGCCAGGGCAACAGTATCAAGGCAAAACTCCATAGGTAGAAAAAAATAAACTTGAAAGAAACTACATTTCATCAGCTGGTGATTGTCAAGCAAATAACTGTCGGTCTCACAGTAATTTACTGTTAATTAACATAAACACATTTAGCATATCCTGGCTTCCTCACAAAGCCAACAAGTCACTGATGCAGACCTTTGGAAGATCTAAATCGAATAAATCCATGTAATAGAGCCGACACCTGCACAATATATCCAGTATTTATTTTAGACCGGTCTAAAGAAGGATGATATGAAGAAAATGTAGTCTATTTCAGAAGAACAGAATAGCATACTGAGTTTTCCTTATTTTATTTACAGTGCCTTGCGAAAGTATTCGGCCCCCTTGAACTTTGCGACCTTTTGCCACATTTCAGGCTTCAAACATAAAGATATAAAACTGTATTTTTTGTGAAGAATCAACAACGTGGAACGACATTTATTGGATATTTCAAACTTTTTTAACAAATCAAAAACTGAAAAATTGGGCGTGCAAAATGAATCAGCCCCCTTAAGGTAATACTTTGTAGCGCCACCTTTTGCTGCGATTACAGCTGTAAGTCGCTTGGGGTATGTCTCTATCAGTTTTGCACATTGAGAGACTGAAATGTTTTCCCATTCCTCCTTGCAAAACAGCTCGAGCTCAGTGAGGTTGGATGGAGAGCATTTGTGAACAGCAGTTTTCAGTTCTTTCCACAGATTCTCGATTGGATTCAGGTCTGGACTTTGACTTGGCCATTCTAACACCTGGATATGTTTATTTTTGAACCATTCCATTGTAGATTTTGCTTTATGTTTTGGATCATTGTCTTGTTGGAAGACTAATCTCCGTCCCAGTCTCAGGTCTTTTGCAGACTCCATCAGGTTTTCTTCCAGAATGGTCCTGTATTTGGCTCCATCCATCTTCCCATCAATTTTAACCATCTTCCCTGTCTCTGCTGAAGAAAAGCAGGCCCAAACCATGATGCTGCCACCACCATGTTTGACAGTGGGGATGGTGTGTTCAGAGTGATGAGCTGTGTTGCTTTTACGCCAAGCAAAACGTTTTGCATTGTTGCCAAAAAGTTAAATTTTGGTTTCATCTGACCAGAGTTCTTCCACATGTTTGGTGTGTCTCCCAGGTGGCTTGTGGCAAACTTTAAACAACACTTTTTATGGATATCTTTAAGAAATGGCTTTCTTCTTGCCACTCTTCCATAAAGGCCAGATTTGTGCAATATACGACTAATTGTTGTCCTACGGACAGAGTCTCCCACCTCAGCTGTAGATCTCTGCAGTTCATCCAGAGTGATCATGGGCCTCTTGGCTGCATCTCTGATCAGTCTTCTCCTTGTATGAGCTGAAAGTTTAGAGGGACGGCCAGGTCTTGGTAGATTTCCAGTGGTCTGATACTCCTTCCATTTCAATATTATCGCTTGCACAGTGCTCCTTGGGATGTTTAAAGCTTGGGAAATCTTTTTGTATCCAAATCCGGCTTTAAACTTCTTCACAACAGTATCTCGGACCTGCCTTGTGTGTTCCTTGTTCTTCATGATGCTCTCTGCGCTTTTAACGGACCTCTGAGACTATCACAGTGCAGGTGCATTTATACGGAGACTTGATTACACACAGGTGGATTGTATTTATCATCATTAGTCATTTAGGTCAACATTGGATCATTCAGAGATCCTCACTGAACTACTGGAGAGAGTTTGCTGCACTGAAAGTAAAGGGGCTGAATAATTTTACACGCCCAATTTTTCAGTTTTTGATTTGTTAAAAAAGTTTGAAATATCCAATAAATGTTGTTCCACTTCATGATTGTGTCCCACTTGTTGTTGATTCTTCACAAAACAATACAGTTTTATATCTTTATGTGTGAAGCCTGAAATGTGGCAAAAGGTTGCAAAGTTCAAGGGGGCCGAATACTTTCGCAAGGCACTGTAGGTCCTGATCTGGCTATGCCAAATGGCTGTAGGCTACACTAGTTCATTTAGCAAACAAGATTTGCTTAGAATTCCGTGGTATTATTTTATAGTATGAAGAATACAATTGAACAAAGCTGAATTAAATAGAAAGGATATTTTCTCCAAACGATTTGAGGGAGTGCGCACATGCGGCTATTCTGTGTTGAGCGTTAACAAATAAATAGGAACTCCTATATGCTTCATTTAGAGTTATTAATATAACTTTACTTGTTCTACAAATGTTGAGCTATATGTTTTGATTTTTAGTACATTGTAACCCCGCATGATGCGACTCTAATGATGATTTGAGTCCTGCTACGTCAGTCACTCATTCACTATTTGACAAGTACTTGATAATGCCTCCACAGCCACAAAGTCAGATTCCACAGCCACAAAGTCAAAATTGGCTACAGAAATTAGCTTAATTTAAGGTTAGGCATAAGGTTGGCAGTGTGGTTAGGGTTAGGTTTAAAATATAATTTTAAGAAGATACATTTGAGAAATGGGAGGGGTCTATGACTTGGCTATAGAAGCTAGTGACGACCCTCTATCTCCCCCTGCTGTCCTGCCACAGATGTAGAACACCCTCTGCAGCTGAAGCATGTGGCCATAGCATCGTTCAAAGCCATGAGTGACATGGACTCCCAGCCAGTTCTCTTCATTCCAGAAGTCCACTTCCCCAGCACCCAGCACCACCATGTAAGTCCAGCGATGCCTATGTTTAGGGTTGCAGAACTCTTTCCCAAAGTTCCCAGGTTTTTTAGAAATACCAATTGGACGGTTCCTGGAATCAAGAGGGAATAAGCAGGGAGGGAATCCTCCGACTGGGATTTCTGGAAAAACTTGAACTTTGGGAAAGAAACTGGATTGCAACCATGTTTCACTGCAGCATATCGCCAAACTGACAGTCTCTAGGTACCATTTGTTTTTGGCCATTGCTAGGACCGAACTACATTTTCCAGGATATAACAAATAGACACCTGGTTGCATCAGGTGCACCTGCATTGCTTGCTGTTTGGGGTTTGGGGTTTCTGTACAGCACTTTGAGATATCAGCTGATGTACGAAGGGCTATATAAATAAATTGGATTTGATCAGTGGAGGCTCCTCAGAGGAGGAAGGGGAGGACCATCCTCCTCAGTGAATTTCATAAATAGTAAATAATTTAAAAGTTATCCTAGCTAAAACTATACTAAATATATTCACGTCACCAAATATTTGATTAAAACACACTGTTTTCCAATGAAGGTCTACAGTAGCCTCAACAGCACTCTGTGGGGTAGCACCATGGTGTAGCCAAAGGACAGCTAGCTTCTGTCCTCCTCTGGGTACATTGACTTCAATACAAAACCTAGGAGACTCATGGTTCTCACCCCCTTCCATAGACTTACACAGTAATTATGTCAACTTCCGGAGGATGTCCTTGTCACGTACGTGTGGAGAGACGGACCAAGGCGCAGTGGATGTTGAGTTCCACATATTTATTATAAAGTGAAACTTAGCAAAAACAATAAATCAATAAACTAACAACGAAACGTGACTATGTGGTGCACATACACAAAATAATATCCCACAAACACAGGTGGGGAAAACCCCCACCTTTCTAATCGACCTGGCCCGGGTATCCTGGAAGGACATTGACCTCATCCCGTCAGTTGAGGATGCCTGGTCTTTCTTTAAAAGTAACTTCCTCACCATTTTAGATAAGCATGCTCCGTTCAAAAAATGCAGAACTAAGAACAGATATAGCCCCTGGTTCACTCCAGACCTGACTGCCCTCGACCAGCACAAAAACATCCTGTGGCGGACTGCACTAACATCGAATAGTCCCCGCGATATGCAACTGTTCAGGGAAGTCAGGAACCAATACACACAGTCAGTCAGGAAAGCTAAAGCCAACTTCTTCAGGCAGAAGTTTGCATCCTGTAGCTCCAACTCCAAAAAGTTCTGGGACACTGTGAAGTCCATGGAGAACAAGAGCACCTCCTCCCAGCTGCCCACTGCACTGAGGCTAGGTAACACGGTCACCACCGATAAATCCATGATTATCGAAAACTTCAACAAGCATTTCTCAACGGCTGGCCATGCCTTCCGCCTGGCTACTCCAACCTCGGCCAACAGCTCCCCCCCCCCCCGCAGCTACTCGCCCAAGCCTCTCCAGGTTCTCCTTTACCCAAATCCAGATAGCAGATGTTCTGAAAGAGTTGCAAAACCTGGACCCGTACAAATCAGCTGGGCTTGACAATCTGGACCCTCTATTCCTGAAACTATCCGCCGCCATTGTCGCAACCCCTATTACCAGCCTGTTCAACCTCTCTTTCATATCGTCTGAGATCCCCAAGGATTGGAAAGCTGCCGCAGTCATCCCCCTCTTCAAAGGGGGCGACACCCTGGACCCAAACTGTTACAGACCTACATCCATCCTGCCCTGCCTATCTAAGGTCTTCGAAAGCCAAGTCAACAAACAGGTCACTGACCATCTTGAATCCCACCGTACCTTCTCCGCTGTGCAACCTGGTTTCCGAGCCGGTCACGGGTGTACCTCAGCCACGCTCAAGGTACTAAACGATATCATAACCGCCATCGATAAAAGACAGTACTGTGCAGCCGTCTTCATAGACCTTGCCAAGGCTTTCGACTCTGTCAATCACCGTATTCTTATCGGCAGACTCAGTAGCCTCGGTTTTTCGGATGACTGCCTTGCCTGGTTCACCAATTACTTTGCAGACAGTGTTCAGTGTGTCAAATCGGAGGGCATGCTGTCCGGTCCTCTGGCAGTCTCTATGGGGGTGCCACAGGGTTCAATTCTCGGGCCGACTCTTTTCTCTGTATATATCAATGATGTTTCTCATGCTGCGGGCGATTCCCTGATCCACCTCTACGCAGACGACACCATTCTATATACTTCCGGCCCGTCCTTGGACACTGTGCTATCTAACCTCCAAACGAGCTTCAATGCCATACAGCACTCCTTCCGTGGCCTCCAACTGCTCTTAAACGCTAGTAAAACCAAATGCATGCTGTTCAACCGTTCGCTGCCTGCACCCGCACGCCTGACCAGCATCACCACCCTGGATGGTTCCGACCTTGAATATGTGGACACCTATAAGTACCTAGGTGTCTGGCTAGACTCTAAACTCTCCTTCCAGACCCATATCAAACATCTCCAATCGAAAATCAAATCAAGAGTCGGCTTTCTATTCCGCAACAAAGCCTCCTTCACTCACGCCGCCAAACTTACCCTAGTAAAACTGACTATCCTACCGATCCTCGACTTCGGCGATGTCATCTACAAAATTGCTTCCAACACTCTACTCAGCAAACTGGATGCAGTTTATCACAGTGCCATCCGTTTTGTCACTAAAGCACCTTATACCACCCACCACTGCGACTTGTATGCTCTAGTCGGCTGGCCCTCGCTACATATTCGTCGCCAGACCCACTGGCTCCAGGTCATCTACAAGTCCATGCTAGGTAAAGCTCCGCCTTATCTCAGTTCACTGGTTACGATGGCAACACCCATCCATAGCACGCGCTCCAGCAGGTGTATCTCACTGATCATCCCTAAAGCCAACACCTCATTTGGCCGCCTTTCGTTCCAGTTCTCTGCTGCCTGTGACTGGAACGAATTGCAAAAATCGCTGAAGTTGGAGACTTTTATCTCCCTCACCAACTTCAAACATCTGCTATCTGAGCAGCTAACCGATCGCTGCAGCTGTACATAGTCTATTGGTAAATAGCCCACCCATTTTCACCTACCTCATCCCCATACTGTTTTTATTTATTTATTTTTCTGCTCTTTTGCACACCAATATCTCTACCTGTACATAACCATCTGATCATTTATCACTCCAGTGTTAATCTGCATAATTGTAATTATTTGCCTACCTTCTCATGCCTTTTGCACACAATGTATATATAGACTCCCCTTTTTTCTACTGTGTTATTGACTTGTTAATTGTTTACTCCATGTGTAACTCTGTGTTGTCTGTTCACACTGCTATGCCTTATCTTGGCCAGGTCGCAGTTGTAAATGAGAACTTGTTCTCAACTAGCCTACCTGGTTAAATAAAGGTGAAATAAAAAAAAATAAAAAATGATCCCCAATTCGAGACAATGATTACCAGCTGCCTCTAATTGGGAATCATACAAATCACCAACAAAGAAAAATAAACTAGAACACAGCATAGAAATAATAAACTAGAATACACCCAGTCGTGCCCTGACCTACTACGCCATAGAGAAACAAGGGCTCGCTATGGTCAGGGCATTGCATAACATGTAGTAGTAGTTGACTCAAAGAGAAAAAAAATTGTTGAATAGTTTTGAACTAATTACTTCCTAAATTAAGAAGAAGCAAGAAAAATAGATGTTTTTTTCAGTTTCACTTACTTAGCTAGCAAATGCAGCTAGTTACTTTAGCCTACTCAAACAATAGGCTCAAACAGAGGGATGCTATGTTAGCTAGCTGGCTATGTCTATCCAACACATCACTGGAACTCTTCCAAGTCAAGTTAAGCTTTTGATTTTACTAATTTATTCCTATCGGGTCCGCTGGTGTAACAGCTTACTGACTGTACAATGTAACATTAATGTATGATTGTAGTGGGTTTACTAACGTGTTAGTTCTATTAGCTATGCTGACTATGACGTTAATTTAGCTAATATGGTGACAACCATGTAGGCCGTGTGTAGTGGTTTGGCTTGGAAATGTTTTTTCACCTGGTCACATACAGCTGATGTGTTGTGTATTGAAGTCCACAAGCGAAGGGAAGAGGTGAAAGGAGGAGAGCACATAGATGTGAGAAGGAATACAATGTGGCTGCTATGAAACTGAACTGTGTTTAAATGTGATCAGGAGTGTGTATTCATTCCGCCGATTCTGTTGAAAAACGCTTTTTTAAATCGAAGCAAACGGAACAAAACGGGGATAAACATACCTGAATTTGTCCAATTGAAACTCTCGTTTGCAGCTATTGGACTATATCAGCTAGATGCAGGCAAGAGTGTGCAAGGCGGTATTGAATTTTACTGTCTGTCCATGTGTCACTGTCTGTCACATCAAATTTGTCTCTCGACCTGTGTGCACCTACGTTGTAAACTTTCATTCATAGGCTAGGTTGTAGCAACCTCATGATGGGTATAAGGAAAATTTGAGTATCATGTAGTAGCCTAAGCCTATCACTGTTACATTTAACTGGGCGAATGGAATATGAACAACAATCATCCGGCCATGCTCATGAAAACAAAATCGCCCTCCCGCATCTGAAACGGCACTGACCGCCACTGGGTTGCATGCATGGGAACCCATCATAATACTGCTGATTAATTTCCATACAGTACTTAGTTGAAATGTTATGTTATTTTTTCATGCTGTTATTCTTTTTTTTCCCCCCTTAAACTCTGCATTGTTGGAAAAGGACCCATAAGTAAGCATTTCCCTATAAATCTGTTAGTTGTTTACGAAGCATTTGACAAATAAATTGTATTTGATTTTAAACGTGTGTGAGGTACATTTGAAATACATAAGAGAATGTCATGTTTTTTTTAAACATTTCAGACAAACGTTGAGACATGAACACAAAGAAACATCACATCTAAGTGAGGGGCTATAGGGATGCTAGTGCTACACAGACTGCAGAGTTTCAGTGTACTGTAGTTTGCTTGGGACAATAGCAACTGAACAAATAGCCCACTCAACTGATTTATTTTTCTCTTCATCCTTTATCAGGCAAGCCTACCAGATGACAGTGAGGATAGGTGAGTAAAATTGTTATATTGTATAGTTACTGTACTATTTAGTGAATGATGCTAAAAGTGCCTATAAATGTAAACAATTTGATACCCATTATAAGTGATTCATTCACTCAATGTGCCTTTTTTCATAGTCTTCTATACTCATTATAGTAACTAGTGATCTTAATGACTAAAATGTAAATAGTCATATGTGTTGTGTTTGTCTGGTTGCAGCTTGGGGCAGAAGAGACTACTCCACTGTGATGAGGACTTTGAGTTGGCTCCTCACAAGAAAGCAAGGCGGGACGGACCAGAGAAAGGTACATTATATTGAGATACGTTTGCCGACAGTGTGTATTCAAGGGAAATAAATACAGTGAACGAGAAGGCATAATACAGAGATAAAGAGAATTATAGAGCAAGAGAGAGAAATGCTCTCTGTCTAGCTGCACTGTAGTTGTGGTTGTTACTCTGGCTGCTGTTGCTCAGGCTGCTGTTGCTCAGGCTGCTGTTGCTCAGGCTGCTGTTGCTCAGGCTGCTCCCACGCAGTTCAGCTGACTGCATGTAAACACAGGCCACATGGCTTCCAAAGCCCTGCCCTCCCCTCCCCTTAGATGGAGAAAGCACAACACACACGGTTTGTTTTCAAAGTGGAATATGATCATGACATGTTGTCCAAACGGGATTGGTTTTCCCACTCACGTGTTTGTGGTGGCTGTTCTCAGAATGATTAGGGGTTGTTCGCCGTTTGGCGTGGTCTGTCTCAGACTAGTCTATTTCTGACTAGGCTCACTGCCAATTCCCAAGACGCCAGTGTGAAAAGAGTAAAGAGCAACTACAGTCAGTCACTGGCCCAGCCTTTTCTCAGTTTATGAGGTTGTAAAGTGGTGGAATTACCCATTAACAGGGGTCCAGGGGTGTCCGAAATGGCCTCCTGTCCTGAATTCTGGTCAAAAGTAGTATACTGTACAGGGAATAGGGCACTATTTCAGACACAGTCCATCTTAACTGAGTTTTACTATGTTTATGATATCTGATGAGGGTGGCAGTTGTTTCAGCATGAATACACACTAAAACCATGGAAACGTCACCTAGCAGGATATTAGGGCAATACTGTAGTACATCATAACTCAGTGACTTGACTGAGAGAGAAACTCACACAGTAGGTCAATGTGTGAAACGGTCTCACACCCCATGTCTAAAAAAACACCTTTGTGTGGATTCCTCCCTCTTTTTGTTTCTCAGGTACCACCGTCTATGGCACCTCTCCCTCACACTGTGGGGGTTGGTGTGGTAGTATTTGACTGGGTTGGTGTGGTAGTATCTGACTAAAGGCTTCTGCATGCTTTGGTAGGCACCTAGTTGAATTCGGCTAGGCGAACCGAACGATTATCCTCACATATACCCTTAAAAGACTTTCGCTTGAACAATTTTGCGACGCCATATTCAGTATACACTTCCTCAAAATAGTCTGAATTAATCTAAGATAAATCAAAAAATCTGTCGTACATTTTTACGTTTTTGCCTAGGAGATCTTAATCGCCCAATTCTACATGAACTACAATGAACAAAAATGCAACATGCAACAATTTCTAAGATTTCACTGATTTACAGTTCATATCAGTCATTAGGCCCTAATATAAGGGTTTCACACGACTGGGAATACAGATACCTCAACAAGGTTAGGCTGTTTATTTGAGCCTGTGGAATGTTGTCCCAGTCCTCTTCAATGACTGTGCGAAGTTGCTGGATATTGGCGGGAGCTGGAACATGCTGTCGTACACGTGATCCAGAGCATCCCAAACATGCTCAATGGGTGACATGTCTGGTGAGAATGCAGGCCATGGAAGAACTGGGACATTTTCAGCTTCCAGGAATTGCTTACAGATCCTTTTAATATGGGGTTAAGGATTATCATGCTGAAACAGGAGGTGATGGCAGCGGATGAATGGCAAGACAATGGGCCTCAGGATCTCAGTATCTTTGTGCATTCAAATTGCCATCGAAAAAATGTAATTGTGTTTATTCTCTGTAGCTTATGCCTGCCCATACCTTAACCCCACTGCCACCATGGGGCACTCTGTTCACAACGTTGACATCAGCAAACCGCTCGCCCACACGACACCCACAGGTCTTCCATCCACACTTCTCCAGCGTGCCAGTGGCCATCGAAGGTGAACAGTTGCCCACTGAAGTCGGTTACGACACCCAACTGCAGTCAGGTCAAGACCCTGATGAGGACGATAAGTATGCAGATGAGCTTCCCTGAGACGGTTTCTAACAGATGGTGCAGAAAGTCTTTGGTTGTGCAAACCCACAGTTTCATCATCTGTCCGGGTGGCTGGTCTCAGACAATCCCGCAGGTGAAGAAGCCAGATGTGGAGGTCCTGGGCTGGCGTGGTTACACGTTGTCTGTGGTTGTGAGGCCGGATGGACGTACTGCCAAATTCTCTAAAACGACATTGGTAGAGTTTATGGTAGAGAAATTATCATTAAGTTATCTGGCAACAGTTCTGGTGGACATTACTGAACTCAGCATGCTCTCTTAACTTGAGACATTTGTGGCATTGTGTTGTGTGACACAACTGCACATTTTAGAGTGGCCTTTTATTGTCCCCAGCAAAGGGTGCAGCTACAGTTGAAGTCGGGAGTTTACATTCACCTCAGCCAAATACCTTTAAACTCAGTTTTTCACAATTCCTGACATTTAATCCTAGTAAAAATTCCCTGTCTTAGGTCAGTTAGGATCACCACTTTATTTTAAGAATGTGAAATGTCAGTATAATAGTAGAGAGAATGATTTATTTCAGCTTTTATTTCTTTCATCACATTCCCAGTGGGTCAGAAGTTTACATACACTCAATTAGTATTTGGTAGCATTGACTTTAAATTGTTTAACTTGGGTTAAATGTTTCGGGTAGCCTTCCACAAGCTTCCCACAATAAGTTGGGTGAATTTTAGCCACATTCCTCCTGACAGAGCTGGTGTAACTGAGTCAGGTTTGTAGGCCTCCTTGCTCACACATGCTTTTTCAGTTCTGCCAACAAATTGTCTAAAGTATGAGGTCAGGGCTTTGTGTTGGCCACTCCAATTCCTTGACTTTGTTGTCCTTAAGCCATTTTGCCACAACTTTGGAAATATGCTTGGGGTCATTGTCCATTTGGAGGACCCATTTGCGACCAAGCTTTAACTTCCTGACTGATGTCTTGAGATGTTGCTTCAATTTATCCACATAATGTTACTTCCTCATGATGCAATCTATTTTGTGAATTGCACCAGTCCCTCCTGCAGCAAAGCAACCCCACAACATTATGGTATGGTTGGTATGGTGTTCTTCGGCTTGCAAGCGTCCCCCTTTTTCCTCCAAACATAACGATAGTCATTATGGCCAAACAGTTCTAATTTTGTTTCATCAGACCAGAGGACATTTCTCCACAAAGTACGATCTTTGTCGCCATGTGCAGTTGCAAAACGTAGTCTGGCTTGTTTATGTCGGTTTTGGAGCAGTGGCTTCTTCCTTGCTGAGCGGCCTTTCAGGTTTTGTCAATGTAGGACTCGTTTTACTGTGGATATAGATACTTTTGTACCTGTTACCTCCAGCATCTTAACAAGGTCCTTTGCTGTTGTTCTGGAATTTATTTGCACTTTTCCAACCAAAGTACGTTCATCTCTAGGAGACAGAACGCGTCTTCTTCCTGAGCGGTATGACGGCTGCATGGTCCCATGATCTTTATACTTGTGTACTATTGTTTGTACAGATAAACGTGGTACCTTCAGGCATTTGGACATTGCTCCCAAGGATGAACCAGACTTGTGGAGATCTTGGCTGATTTCTTTTGATTTTCCCATGATGTCAAGCAAAGAGGCACTGAGTTTGAAGGTTGGCCTTGAAATACATCCACAGGTACACCTCCAATTGACTCAAATGATGTCACTTAGCCTAACAGAAGCTTCTAAAGCCATGACATCATTTTGGGGAATTTTCCAAGCTGTTAAAAGGCACAGTCAACTTAGTGTATGTAAACTTCTGACCCACTGGAATTGTGATACAATGAAATAATCTGTCTGTAAACAATTGTTGGAAAAATGACTTGTGTCATGCACAAAGTATATGTCATAATGGACTAACAAGAAATTTGTGGAGTGGTTGAAAAACAAATTTTAACCTAAGTGTATGTACACTTCAGACTTCAACTGTATGTAATGATCATGCCGTTTAATCAGCTTCTTGATATGCATGCAGACATCTTAACTCTCCCCTAAACTGTGGGGGTTGGTCGCGGTATCTCTGTGCATTCAAATTTCCATTGATAAAAGGCAATTGTTTTGTCTGTTTGTAGCTTATGTCTGCCCATACCATAACCCCGCAGCCACCATGGGGCACTCTGTTCACAAGGTTGACATCAGCAAACTGCTCGTGAACACGACGCCATACACGTGGTCTGCGGTTATGAGGCCGGTTTGATGTACCTCCAAATTCTTTAAAACAAGGTTGTAGGCGGCTTATGGTAGAGAAATTAACATTTAATTCTCTGGCAATAGCTCTGGTGGACATTCCGTCAGTCAGTATGCCAGTTGCACGCTCTCTCAAAACTTGAGACATCTGTGGCATTGTGTTGTGACACAACTGCACATTTTAGAGTGACCTTTTAGTGTACCCAGCACAAGGTGCACCTATGTAATGATCATGCCATTTAATCAGCTTCTTGATATGCATGCGGACATCTTAACTCTCCCCTAAACTGTGGGGGTTGGTGTGGTATCTGACTACCTCTACACTGTGGGGGTTGGTGTGGTATCTGACTACCTCTACACTGTGGGGGTTGGTGTGGTATCTGACTACCTCTACACTGTGGGGGTTGGTGTGGTATCTGACTACCTCTACACTGTGGGGGTTGGTGTGGTATCTGACTACCTCTCCTCTACACTGTGGGGGTTGGTGTGGTATCTGACTACCGCTCTTCTACACTGTGGGGGTTGGGGTGGTATCTTTTGGTGCGGTATCTGATAGTTTGTTTCCTCGTACTACATTCCTCTAGTGCTGCTTTATGTCCGTAAGGAGACAGAGGAGGTGTTTGATGCTCTGATGCTGAAGACGCCCACTCTGGCAGGACTACTGGAGGCTGTGAGTACATTTGTTGTGTTCTATTTTGCTCAAAATGTATTTTTTGATGCCTAAGTGTGTGTACATAACTCGGGAGAACATTTTCAACAGGCAAAGTTCAATAATAGCTAAGCAGATATAGCTGTGTGTGTAGAGTGCACTATGGGGAATAGGGTGTAATTTGGGACACAGACCCAGTGTCACAGGAAGAGGGATTTGTTTCCTGTTTGTGTCCGTCAGGAAGTAGTCACTTGTCGGAGAATGCACACAGGCATCCACAGTGACATTCAATGGAATGGATTGTATTGTCTAAGGCCTGTTTGCACCCAGTTCACATAGGGGGTTTCCCATGATTTTCCCATCACATCTCTAGGTAACTGATAAATACGAGCTGCCGCTTGAAAAAATGGGGAAAGTCTACAAGAGGTGCAAAAAAGGGTAAGACTGGTGTCACTGGGATTAAAGTGTTCATCTCAAATTGCACCCTATTTCCTATGTAGTGCACTACTTTTGACCAGAGCTCTATGGGCCCTGGTCAAAAGTAGTGCACTATGGAAAAGGGTGCCATTTGGGACTCATCCCAATGTAAATAATCTGTAACTTGTGTATAAACAACAGTCTGAAGATAAGTAAATCACTTCTCCTGTCCTGTAGGATCTTAGTCCATATGGACGATAACATCATCAAGCATTACTCCAACGAGGATGCCTTCCAGATCAACATGGAAGAGGTGGGGGGGGAAATGCTGCTGACACTGACTGAGATCTGAGTCCGGACAAGGGAAGTATTCATCAGGGCACAACTTTTTGCAACGGAAAATGAAAATGAGCGTTTCTTATTTGGTCCTTTTTCTACCTAGTGAATATGAGAACAACTCTGGTCAGGGGGATAGGAGTCTGTTGTCATGGGCCTCCAGGGGGAGACCCTTGGAGGTGGAACACATGTTGACCCCGGCAGCTGAGGGACACAACCGTAGGATTAGTCACCTGTTTACACAACTGTAACAGACTTCTACAAGGAAAACAAAATATTTCCATGAGTTCTGCCTTTCTGCTGCGCCAGTGTCTATGAGGCCATTTCTGGTGTGGTTGGTTGCACAAAATGGCTACCTTGCTCGCTGGCAAGAAAAATACATTTAAGTATTTTCACATAAAATGTGACTGAGTGATTGCTTCACAAGCAGATGATGGGAGTCACACTGCACTACTGGGGCTTTTTGGCAGTAGCTACGATACAAGATGAAACTATGATGAGGACCATTTGGAAACAATATTGTGTAACGGCCAATGATATTTTCCTACTTTTTAGACGTTTTTTTCATGTGTAGTTTTTGATCAACTACTTTTTTGCTATATATACACAGACAAGACAGCAGCGATGTCTTCAGAATGCCAGTTAACATATGAAAGTATTACGTATTATTTTGAAGTACAGTACCAGTCAAGTTTGGACACACCTACTCATTCCAGGGTTTTTCTTTATTTTTTAGTGAAGACATCAAAACGATGAAATAACACAAATGGAATCATGTAGTAACCAAAAAAAGTATTAAACAAATCCAAATATATTTTAGATTCTTCAAAGTAACCACCCTTTGCCTTGATGGCAGCTTTGCTCACTCTTGGCATTTTCTCAACAAGCTTCATGAGGTAGTCACCTGGAATGCATTTCATTTAACATGTGTGCCTTGTTAAAAGTTAATTTGTGGAATTTCTTTCCTTAATGCGTTTGAGCCAATCAGTTGTGTTGTGGCAAGGTAGGGCTGGTATACAGAAGATAGCCCTATTTGGTAAAAGACCAACTCTATATTATGGCAAGAACAGTTTAAATAAGCAAGGAGAAACGACAGTCCATCATTATTTTAAGACATTAGGTAAAGTCGCAAAAACCATCAAGCGCTATGATAAAACTTGCTCTCATGAGGACCGCCACAGGAAAGGAAGACACAGTTACTGTGCCTTGCGAAAGTATTCGGCCCCCTTGAACTTTGCGACCTTTTGCCACATTTCAGGCTTCAAACATAAAGATATAAAACTGTATTTTTTTGTGAAGAATCAACAACAAGTGGGACACAATCATGAAGTGGAACGACATTTATTGGATATTTCAAACTTTTTTAACAAATCAAAAACTGAAAAATTGGGCGTGCAAAATTATTCAGCCCCCTTAAGTTAATACTTTGTAGCGCCACCTTTTGCTGCGATTACAGCTGTAAGTCGCTTGGGGTATGTCTCTATCAGTTTTGCACATCGAGAGACTGACATTTTTTCCCATTCCTCCTTGCAAAACAGCTCGAGCTCAGTGAGGTTGGATGGAGAGCATTTGTGAACAGCAGTTTTCAGTTCTTTCCACAGATTCTCGATTGGATTCAGGTCTGGACTTTGACTTGGCCATTCTAACACCTGGATATGTTTTTTTTTTTACCATTCCATTGTAGATTTTGCTTTATGTTTTGGATCATTGTCTTGTTGGAAGACAAATCTCCGTCCCAGTCTCAGGTCTTTTGCAGACTACATCAGGTTTTCTTCCAGAATGGTCCTGTATTTGGCTCCATCCATCTTCCCATCAATTTTAACCATCTTCCCTGTCCCTGCTGAAGAAAAGCAGGCCCAAACCATGATGCTGCCACCACCATGTTTGACAGTGTTCAGGGTGATGAGCTGTGTTGCTTTTACGCCAAACATAACGTTTTGCATTGTTGCCAAAAAGTTCAATTTTGGTTTCATCTGACCAGAACACCTTCTTCCACATGTTTGGTGTGTCTCCCAGGTGGCTTGTGGCAAACTTTAAACAACACTTTTTATGGATATCTTCAAGAAATGGCTTTCTTCTTGCCACTCTTCCTTAAAGGCCAGATTTGTGCAATATATGACTGATTGTTGTCCTATGGACAGAGTCTCCCACCTCAGCTGTAGATCTCTGCAGTTCATCCAGAGTGATCATGGGCCTCTTGGCTGCATCTCTGATCAGTCTTCTCTTTGTATGAGCTGAAAGTTTAGAGGGACGGCCAGGTCTTGGTAGATTTGCAGTGGTCTGATACTCCTTCCATTTCAATATTATCGCTTGCACAGTGCTCCTTGGGATGTTTAAAGCTTGGGAAATCTTTTTGTATCCAAATCCGGCTTTAAACTTCTCCACAACAGTATCTCGGACCTGCCTGGTGTGTTCCTTGTTCTTCATGATGCTCTCTGCGCTTTTAACGGACCTCTGAGACTATCACAATTCATGTGCATTTGTACGGAGACTTGATTACACACAGGTGGATTGTATTTATCATCATTAGTCATTTAGGTCAACATTAGATCATTCAGAGATCCTCACTGAACTTCTGGAGAGAGTTTGCTGCACTGAAAGTAGTTGTTGATTCTTCACAAAAAAATACAGTTTTATATCTTTATGTTTGAAGCCTGAAATGTGGCAAAAGGTCGCAAAGTTCAAGGGGGCCGAATACTTTCGCAAGGCACTGTACCTCTGCTGCAGAGGATAAGCTCATAAGTTACCAGCCTCAGAAATTGCAGCCCAAATGTTTCACAGAGTTCAAATAACAGACATCTCAACATCATCTGTTTAGAGGAGACTGTGTGAATCAGGCCTTCTTGGCCGAATTGCTGCAAAGAAACCACTACTAAAGGACACCAATAATAAGAAGAGACTTGCTTGGGCCAAGAAACACGAGCAATGGACATTAGACCGGTGGAAATCTGACCTTTGGTCTGATGAGTTAAAATTTGAGATTTTTGGTTCCACCTGCCGTGGACGCAGAGTAGGTGAACGGATGATCTCCGCATGTGTGGTTCCCACGGTGAAGGAGGAGGAGGTGTGGGGGTGCTTTGCTGGTGACACTGTCTGTGATTTATTTAGAATTCAAGGCACACTTAACCAGCATGGCTACCACAGCATTCTGCAGCGATTCGCCACCCCATCTGTTTTGCGCTTAGTGGGACTATCATTTGTTTTTCAACAGGACAATCACCCAAAACACACCTCCAGGCTTTACGGCCTATTTGACCAAGAAGGAGAGTTATGGAGTGCTGCATCAGATGACCTGGCCTGCACAATCACCCGACCTCAACCCAATTGAAATGGTTTGGGATGAGTTAGACCGCAGAGTGAAGTAAAAGCAGCGGACAAGTGCTCAGCATATGTGGGAACTCCTTCAAGAATGTTGGAAAAGCTACTTTGGAGAATCTAAAATATAAAACATGTTGACTTGTTTAACACTTTTTTGGTTACTACATGATTCCATATGTGTTATTTCATCGTTTTTATGTCTTCACTATTATTCTACAATGTAGAAAATAGTAAAAATAAAGAAAAAACCCTTGAATGAGTAGGTGTGTGTCACGACTTCCACCAAAGTTGTTCCCTCTCCTTGTTCGGGCGGCGTTTCGGCAGTCGACATCACCGGCTTTCTAGCCGCCACCGATCCATGTTTCATTTTTCCTTTTGTTTTGTCTGTTTTACACACCTGGTTCCCTTCTCATAATTATGTTCCTTATTTTACCCTCTGGTTTCCCTTTCTGTTTTGTGTGTGATTGTCTTTCGTGTATTTGTCATGTACTGTCATGTTGTGTCTTGTCTCTGTCCTTTCCCTTCACCCTGTCTCCCTCTGCTGGTCGTTGTTAGGTTACCTTTTCTCCCCCGCTTTCCCCCAGCTGTTCCTTGTCTCCTCTAACTACCCATTCACCCCGTTTCCCACCTGTTCCCTTTTTCCCTCTGATTAGGTCCCTATATCTCTCTCTGTTTCTGTTCCTGTCCTTGTCGGATTCTTGTTTGTTGTGTTTCATGCCTGAGCCAGACTATCGTCATGTTTGCTGTAACCTTGTCCTGTCCTGTCGGAATCTGCCGGTCTGTCTGAGCCTACCTATGTTTGGTTATTAAAGAAGCTCTGTTTAAGTTAGTTCGCTTTTGGGTCCTCATTCACTCACCATAACAGAAGAATCCGACCAAGAATGGACCCAGCGACTTCGGATCCTCTCCACTCAGCCGTCGGGATCCAGGGAGCGATGCTAGGCAGACACGAGCAGGAAGTGTCTGCTGCTCGACATGCCGTTGAGACCCTGGCCACCCAAGTCTCCAACCTCACAGAACAGGTTCACCATCTCCGCCTCGATCCACCGGCCACTTCCAGGGCTTTCGAATCTCCGGAGCCCAGAATCAATAACCCGCCGTGTTACTCTGGGGAGCCCACTGAATGCCGCTCGTTCCTCACCCAGTGTGATATTGTGTTTTCTCTCCAGCCCAACACTTACTCCAGGAGCACTGCTCGTGTCGCCTACGTCATATCTCTCCTTATTGGACGGGCTCGTGAGTGGGGCACGGCAATCTGGGAGGCAAGGGCTGAGTGTACTAACCAGTATCAAGACTTTAAGGAGGAGATGATACGGGTTTTTGATCGATCTGTTTTTGGGGAGGAGGCTTCCAGGGCCCTGTCTTCCCTATGTCAAGGCGATCGATCCATAACAGACTACTCTATTGAGTTTCGCACTCTTGCTGTCTCCAGTGGCTGGAACGAGCCGGCCTTGCTCGCTCGCCTTCTGGAGGGTTTCCGCGCAGAGGTAAAGGATGAGATTCTCTCCCGGGAGGTTCCTTCCAGCGTGGATTCCTTGATTGAACTCGCTATTCGCATTGAGCGACGGGTTGATCTTCGTCACCGAGCTCGTGGAAAGGAGCTCGCGCTCTCCGTCGCCTCCCTCTCCGCATCACTACCATCTTCCTCTGCCGGCTCGGGTGCTGAGCCCATGCAGCTGGGAGGTATCCGCATCTCGACTAAGGAGAGGGAACGGAGAATCACCAACCGCCTCTGTCTCTATTGCGGTTCCGCTGGTCATTTTGTCACTTCATGTCCAGTAAAAGGCCAGAGCTCGTCAGTAAGCGGAGGGCTACTGGTGAGCGCTACTACTCCTGTCTCTCCTTCAAGATCCTGCACTACCTTGTCGGTCCATCTACGCTGGACCGGTTCGTCAGCTTCCTGCAGTGCCTTAATAGACTCTGGGGCGGAGGGCTGTTTTATGGACGAGACCTGGGCTCGGGAACATGACATTCCTCTCAGACAGTTAAAGGAGCCCACGGCCTTGTTCGCTCTGGATGGTAGTCCTCTCCCCAGGATTCAGCGTGAGACGCTACCTTTAACCCTCACTGTTTCTGGTAATCATAGTGAAACCATTTCTTTTTTAATTTTTCGTTCACCTTTTACACCTGTTGTTTTGGGCCATCCCTGGCTAGTTTGTCATAATCCTTCCATTAATTGGTCTAGTAATTCTATCCTCTCCTGGAACGTCTCTTGTCATGTGAAATGTTTAATGTCTGCTATCCCTCCTGTTTCCTCTGTCTCTTCTTCACAGGAGGAGCCTGGTGATTTGACAGGGGTGCCGGAGGAATATCACGATCTGCGCACGGTGTTCAGTCGGTCCAGGGCCACCTCTCTTCCTCCACACCGGTCGTATGATTGTAGTATTGATCTCCTTCCGGGAACCACCCCCCCCCCCCCGGGGTAGACTATACTCTCTGTCGGCTCCCGAACGTAAGGCTCTCGAAGATTATTTGTCTGTAGCTCTTGACGCCGGTACCATAGTCCCCTCCTCCTCTCCCGCCGGAGCGGGGGTTTTTTTTGTCAAGAAGAAGGACGGGTCTCTGCGCCCCTGCATAGATTATCGAGGGCTGAATGACATAACAGTGAAGAATCGTTATCCGCTTCCTCTTATGTCTTCAGCCTTCGAGATCCTGCAGGGAGCCAGGTTTTTCACTAAGTTGGACCTTCGTAACGCTTACCATCTCGTGCGCATCAGGGAGGGGGACGAGTGGAAGACGGCGTTTAACACTCCGTTAGGGCACTTTGAATACCGGGTTCTTCCTTTCGGCCTCGCTAACGCTCCAGCTGTCTTTCAGGCATTAGTCAATGATGTCCTGAGAGACATGCTGAACATCTTTGTTTTCGTTTACCTTGACGATATCCTGATTTTTTCACCGTCACTCCAGATTCATGTTCAGCACGTTCGACGTGTCCTCCAGCGCCTTTTAGAGAATTGTCTTTTTGTGAAGGCTGAGAAGTGCACTTTTCATGCCTCCTCCGTCACATTTCTCGGTTCTGTTATTTCCGCTGAAGGCATTAAGATGGATCCCGCTAAGGTCCAAGCTGTCATTGATTGGCCCGTCCCTAAGTCACGCGTCGAGCTGCAGCGCTTTCTCGGCTTCGCGAACTTCTATCGTCGTTTCATCCGTAATTTCGGTCAGGTGGCAGCTCCTCTCACAGCCCTTACTTCTGTCAAGACGTGCTTTAAGTGGTCCGTTTCCGCCCAGGGAGCTTTTGATCTCCTCAAGAATCGTTTTACATCCGCTCCTATCCTTGTTACACCTGACGTCTCTAGACAGTTCGTTGTCGAGGTTGACGCGTCAGAGGTGGGCGTGGGAGCCATCCTTTCTCAGCGCTCCCTCTCTGACGACAAGGTCCACCCATGCGCGTATTTTTCTCATCGCCTGTCGCCGTCGGAACGTAACTATGATGTGGGTAACCGCGAACTGCTCGCCATCCGGTTAGCCCTAGGCGAATGGCGACAGTGGTTGGAGGGGGCGACCGTTCCTTTTGTCGTTTGGACTGACCATAGGAACCTTGAGTACATCCGTTCTGCCAAACGACTTAATGCGCGTCAGGCGCGTTGGGCGCTGTTTTTCGCTCGTTTCGAGTTCGTGATTTCTTATCGTCCGGGCTCTAAGAACACCAAGCCTGATGCTTTGTCTCGTCTCTTCAGTTCTTCAGTAGCCTCCACTGACCCCGAGGGGATTCTCCCTGAGGGGCGTGTTGTCGGGTTGACTGTCTGGGGAATTGAGAGGCAGGTAAAACAAGCGCTCACTCACATTCCGTCGCCGCGCGCTTGTCCTAGGAACCTTCTTTTCGTTCCCGTTCCTACTCGTCTGGCCGTTCTTCAGTGGGCTCACTCTGCCAAGTTAGCCGGCCACCCTGGCGTTCGGGGTACGCTTGCTTCCATTCGCCAGCGTTTTTGGTGGCCCACCCGGGAGCATGACACGCGTCGTTTCGTGGCTGCTTGTTCGGTCTGCGCGCAGACTAAGTCCGGTAACTCTCCTCCTGCCGGCCGTCTCAGGCCGCTTCCTATTCCCTCTCGACCGTGGTCTCACATCGCCTTAGATTTTGTCACCGGACTGCCTTCGTCAGCGGGGAAGACTGTTATTCTTACGGTTGTCGATAGGTTCTCTAAGGCGGCTCATTTCATTCCCCTTGCTAAGCTTCCTTCTGCTAAAGAGACGGCACAAATCATCATCGAGAATGTTTTCAGAATTCATGGCCTTCCGTCAGACGTCGTTTCGGACAGAGGTCCGCAATTCACGTCTCAATTTTGGAGGGAGTTTTGCCGTTTGATTGGGGCTTCTGTCAGTCTCTCTTCCGGCTTTCACCCCCAGTCTAACGGTCAAGCAGAACGGGCCAATCAGACTATTGGTCGCATCTTACGCAGTCTTTCTTTTCGTAACCCTGCGTCTTGGTCAGAACAGCTCCCCTGGGCAGAATACGCCCACAACTCGCTTCCTTCGTCTGCGACCGGGCTATCTCCTTTTCAGAGTAGCCTCGGGTACCAGCCTCCGCTGTTCTCATCTCAGTTCGCCGAGTCCAGCGTCCCCTCCGCTCAGGCTTTTGTCCAACGTTGCGAGCGCACCTGGAAGAGGGTCAGGTCTGCACTTTGCCGTTATAGGACGCAGACTGTGAGGGCTGCTAATAAGCGTAGAACTAAGAGTCCTAGATATTGTCGCGGTCAGAGAGTTTGGCTCTCCACTCAGAACCTTCCCCTTAAGACGGCTTCTCGCAAGTTGACCCCGCGGTTCATTGGTCCGTTCCGTATTTCTCGGGTCATTAATCCTGTCGCAGTTCGACTTCTTCTTCCGCGATACCTTCGTCGCGTCCACCCGGTCTTCCATGTCTCCTGCATCAAGCCCGTCCTTCGCGCCCCCGCTCGTCTCCCCCCCCCCCCCCCCATCCTTGTCGAGGGCGCACCCATCTACAGGGTCCGTAGAATTTTGGACATGCGTCCTCGGGGCCGTGGTCACCAGTACCTCGTAGATTGGGAGGGGTACGGTCCTGAGGAGAGGAGTTGGGTTCCCTCTCGGGACGTGCTGGACCGTGCGCTGATCGAGGATTTCCTCCGTTGCCGCCAGGTTTCCTCCTCGAGTGCGCCAGGAGGCGCTCGGTGAGTGGGGGGGTACTGTCATGTACTGTCATGTTGTGTCTTGTCTCTGTCCTTTCCCTTCACCCTGTCTCCCTCTGCTGGTCGTTGTTAGGTTACCTTTTCTCCCCCGCTTTCCCCCAGCTGTTCCTTGTCTCCTCTAACTACCCATTCACCCCGTTTCCCACCTGTTCCCTTTTTCCCTCTGATTAGGTCCCTATATCTCTCTCTGTTTCTGTTCCTGTCCTTGTCGGATTCTTGTTTGTTGTGTTTCATGCCTGAGCCAGACTATCGTCATGTTTGCTGTAACCTTGTCCTGTCCTGTCGGAATCTGCCGGTCTATCTGAGCCTACCTATGTTTGGTTATTAAAGAAGCTCTGTTTAAGTTAGTTCGCTTTTGGGTCCTCATTCACTCACCATAACAGTATTGCTGGTGTGTTATATTTTGAGTCCGGTTTTGTCCTTGTTTGGAACGGGATTTCGTTACGTTTTGGATTGAGTAAATCAGTGATTGTTACTCTTATCTGTGTCCTGCGCCTGACTCCTTCACTATCTTTTAGATAGACTGACAGTGTGTCCAAACGTTTGACTGATACTGTATATTTCAAAGATATGTAAAACATGATGCGGTGACTGGCTATTTCTGTCAGTACTTTTTATATTTATTAACTCTATGTGATGATTTTATTTTTTGTAAGTTTAAATCATGAAAAAAGGGATATGAATTAAATTATAGCTATGTATTTATATTTACATTTTGAACATTTTGTGCTATTTTGTGTGTGTCTGAACGTAGATTTATAGGTGGCAACACAATGTTTTGAGATGACCGAATGTGAATATTTCTTTGCAACAGGAAATGAGGGTTGGGGTCAAAGTGTGTGTTAATGTTTCAATTTGGACTGACTCGATTTGGAGTCAGTCCTGTCAGCAGATGCTTACCCACAGTGGTTATTAAATTTGTTAAAAGTCATTCTTCAAACTAAGCATTTATTTGGACATTGTGTGTTTTGTAGGAGAACCGAGTTGCATGAAGCACAGATTGTGCAGATTTGGTGAATAGGGCTCTGGTCAAAAGTAGTACACTATAAAAGGAACAGAACAACATCAGAGAGTGTTTTATAGCCCTCTAGATAGAGAAGGTCAAATAAAATCTGCCTGAGAACTATCTTTCTCACGGCTCTTTTAGTCCTGAACATCATGCAGTCCGGTTTTTAAAGACACTTAGGCACGTACACACAAGTTGTACAACTGATGTACAATTTTTGGCACAACGTTTGTGATACAACAGAGATTTTTTTTTTTTTATGAATGATAAGTGCTTTGGAGACGGTAAAGTGGTTGTGTGATAATTTTTGTGATTACAAACTATTGTGTCACAAAAATATCCGTTAAATTATATCACATTCACAACCATTGTGAAATATGTTGTACAGCTACAGTTGAAGTCGGAAGTTTACATACACTTAGGTTGGAGTCATTAAAACTCGTTTTCAACCACTCCACAAATTTCTTGTTAACAAACTATAGTTTTGGCAAGTCGGTTAGGACATCTACTTTGTGCATGACACAGGTCATTTTTCACTTATAATTCACTGAATCACAATTCCAGTGGGTTAGAAGTTTACATACACTAAGTTGATTGTGCCTTTTAAACAGCTTGGAAAATTCCAGAAAAGGATGTCATGGCTTTAGAAGCTTCTGATAGGCTAATTGACATCATTTGAGACAATTGGAGGTGTACCCGTGGATGTATTTCAAGGCCTTCAAACTCAGTGCCTCTTTGCTTGACATCATTGGAAAATCAAAAGAAATCAGCCAAGACCTCAGAAAAAAAATTGTAGACCTTCACAAGTCTGGGTCATCCTTGGGAGAAATTTCCAAACGCCTGAAGGTACCACGTTCATCTGTACAAACAATGGTAGGCAAGTATAAACACCATGGGACCACGCAGCTGTCATACCACTCAGGAAGGAGACGCATTCTGTCTCCTAGAGATGAACGTACTTTGGTGCGAAAAGTGCAAATCAATCCCAGAACAACAGCAAAGGACAGTGTGAAGATGCTCGAGGAAATCGGTACAAGTATCTATATCCACAGTAAAATGAGTCCTATATCGACATAACCTAAAAGGCCACTCAGCAAGGAAGAAGCCACTGCTTCAAAACCGCCATAAAAAAAGCCAGATTACGGTTTGCAACTGCACATGGGGACAAAGATCATACTTTTTGGAGAAATGTCCTCTCATCTGATGAAACAAAAATAGAACCGTTTAGCCCTAATGACCATTGTTATGTTTGGAGGAAAGGGGGATGCTTGCAACCCGAAGAACACCATCCCAACCGTGAAGCACGGGGGTGGCAGCATCATGTTGTGGGGGTTCTTTGCTGCAGGAGGGACTGGTGCACTTCACAAAATAGATGGCATCATGAGGAAGAAAAATTATGTGAAATAAATCTCTCTACTATTATTCTGGCATTTCACATTCTTCAAATAAAGCTGTGATCCTAATTGAACTAAGACAGGGAATTTTTATCATGAGGAAGTAACATTATGTGGATATATTGAAGCAACATCTCAAGACATCAGTCAGGAAGTTAAAGCTTGGTCGCAAATGGGTCTTCCAAATGGACAATGACCCCAAGCATACTTCCAAATTTGTGGCAAAATGTCTTAAACTAGATGATAGGAACACTGTGGACAATTTTCAGCAAGTTGCAACATTGAAATACAGAAATAAACACTTTTCCATAAACAAGGTCTAAATCATGTTTGATGCACTCTGTAAGTAAAATGTTTTGCTGAACTGTTTAAGGACAACAAAGTCAAGATATTGGAGTGGCCATCTCAAAGCCCTGACCTCAATCCCCTAGAAAATTTGTGGGCAGAACTGAGAAAGTGTGTGTGAGCAAGGAGGCCTACAAACCTGCCTCAGTTACACCAGCTTTGTCAGGAGGAATGGGACAAAATTCAGCCAACTTATTGTGGGAAACTTGTGGAAGGCTACCCAAAACATTTGACCCAAGTTAAACAATTTAAAGGCAATGCTACCAAATACTAATTGAGTGTATGTAAACTTCTGACCCACTGGGAATGTGATGAAAGAAATAAAATAAAATCTGAAAGAAATCTCTTACTATTATTCTGACATTTCACATTCTTAAAATAAAGTGGTGATCCTAACTGACTTAAGACAGATAATTTTTACTAGGATTAAATGTCAGGAATTGTGAAAAACTGAGTTTAAATGTATTTGGCTAAGGTGTATGTAAACTTCCGACTTCAACTGTAGTTGTTCTGTGTTAAACAAGTCTGACAAACAGGATGTACTGTAGGCCTAGCCTATGTGCTGAGAGTGGTGCAGCTGAGTGAGGCAGCCTTTATTGGATCCTAATAAAATACTAAATACTTGTCCATGTGCAGTCTCAAATGGTATCCTTAATCCCTATTTAGTGCACTACTTTATACCAGGTCCCATAGAGAATAGGGTGCCATTTTGGGTGCATCAATTGTCCTTTGCAGTCTGAGCCTATCTTTACCCTCTCTTCACCCCAGGGGCGTGGGCCACATTCACCCTGGTGAGATTTAGCAAGTCCTTGTAGGTCTTAGCTCGGGCCCAACTCTCCTGACGGTGTCGATTGTTAGCTGCATGGTTTAACTGGCAGTCAGAATGCTGCCTGCCTGCAGGGTTCAGACAAAGAAAAAATGTGAGGGTGTCAGATACATTCTCGGAGTGCTGAGTAATTGTTTACAGTGGTTATATTTTTAACCAGAGATATTTCACCTCAGGACTCAACAAAGATGATACTGGAAGCATCTTCCTCTCTCACATACACTTCTACTAAGGGAGTTTAGGTTGAGAGGGAGTGTGGACAGTACCCAATACAGCAAGCATGTTACATCTCAGTGCTTGAGTCAAGCCCTCCCAACATTCCAGAATCCCACCCACCTCAACACACTCCGCTGTTTGTGAGGTGCACTGAAGTGGCGCTCATTTCCCTGTGTGTGTGTGTGTGTGTGAGAGAGAGAGAGTTCTGCCTGGGTCGGTGAGCCCACCACTGTTTGTTCAGTGTCCATGGGGGACATCACATCTGTTGCCCAGAGCTCCCAGCATCCTCTCTCGACTCACACCCACCCACGCTGCATGGCCCCTGTGCTTACTGCTATCCAATTTATTGACAACCTAAAACATTTATTTTCTGGAGTCTCATAATCATTTGGGTATCAGTAGGCTGCATCCCACACGTAAAAAAAGTATATGCTCTGTCCTGAATGGAACCCTATTCCCTATATTGTGTACTACTTTTGACCAAGGCCCATAGGGACTATATAGGGAGATATTCTGTATACACACACACACACACACACACAATGCCTTCGGAAAGTATTCAGACCCCTTGACTTTTTCCACATTTTGTTACGTTACAGCCTTATTCTAAAATTGATTAAATTGTTTTTCCCCTCATCAATCTACACACAATACCTGATAATGACAAGGCAAAAACTGTTATTTAGAAATGTTTGCTAATTTATAAAAAAAAACTGAAATATTATATTTACATAAGTATTCAGACCCTTTACTCAGTACTTTGTTGAAGCACCTTTGGCAGCGATTACAGCATTGAGTCTTCTTGGCTCTGTCAGGTTGGATGGGGAGTGTTGCTGAACAGCTATTTCCAGGTCTCTCCGGAGATGTTCGATCGGGTTCAAGTCCGGGCTGGGCCACTCAAGGACATTCAGAGACTTGTCATGAAGCCACTTCTGCTTTGTCTTGGCTGTGTGCTTAGGGTTGTTGTCCTGTTGGAAGGTGAACTTTTTTTTATTTTATTTTTATTTCACCTTTATTTAACCAGGTAGGCTAGTTGAGAACAAGTTCTCATTTGCAACTGCGACCTGGCCAAGATAAAGCATAGCAGTGTGAACAGACAACACAGAGTTACACATGGAGTAAACAATTAACAAGTCAATAACACAGTAGAAAAAAAGGAGAGTCTATATACATTGTGTGCAAAAGGCATGAGGAGGTAGGCGAATAGGATCGGTAGGATAGTCCGTTTTACTAGGGTAAGTTTGGCGGCGTGAGTGAAGGAGGCTTTGTTGCGGAATAGAAAGCCGACTCTAGATTTGATTTTCGATTGGAGATGTTTGATATGAGTCTGGAAGGAGAGTTTACAGTCTAGCCAGACACCTAGGTACTTATAGATGTCCACATATTCAAGGTCGGAACCATCCAGGGTGGTGATGCTAGTCAGGCGTGCGGGCGCTATGGAGCAGGTTTTCATCAAGGATCTCTCTGTACTTTGCTCCGTTCATCTTTGCCTCGATCCTGACTAGTCTTCCAGTCCCTGCCGCTGAAAAACATCCCCACAGCATGGTGGTGGCAGCATCATGCTGTTTCTCTCACCATAATAACCATCCTATCACACGCCAGGCAGAGTCTAGCAAGCGTTGGCAAGCAGGGGCGGACTGGAACCAGAAATCGGCCCTGGCATTTCTAACACACTGGACAATTTCTTTCCTTGAGGCCCCTATTATTAGCCAGATAATGATAATTTAGCACAAAAAAAACAAACAAGTCAGACAGGCCCACTGGGCTAAAAATGGACCAGCCAATCTGGCATTTGCACTAAATGCCAGATGGCCAGTCCAACCCTGAATGTAGATCACTCAGAAACTGGGGTTGACATTTAGCTATGTTGAACAATGACTTCCTTGTTCGTAAGAAATTACATGACTTTCATCCCCGGGCACCCCAAAGGATGTTTTGGAAAAAGCTAGATTTGATGTGTGATCCTATTGAGGTCAGGTTTATGTAAGTCTGACATTTTAGCATCATTCAACCAGTTGGTTATACAGTTGCTATATTGATGTCAAGATCCAACAAAAGATCCAGGAAAATAAAAGATCCAAATGAGTTTGTTTTAAAGCAAGGCAATGCTTTAAACATTCTATGGTTAGAAAATGCCAGAAGTGTATATGTCAGGTCAGCAGGGTAGTTTGGAGCCAGATCTGTTTTCCCTCAGTGTATATTAGCAGGGAGTGGCTGTCAGCTGAAGAGGTTATATATGTGCACTACCACCCCTCTACTGGAGTCTGGAGGCGTGGTGTGTGTGTGTGTGAATGTGTGTGTATCGAAGTTCATTCAGTTTACCTCAGCCTCACTCTCCTCCCAGCACCTCCCTCTCTCTCCCCTTCCACCAGTCTCTTGGCTCTCTCTCAGCTGTCTCCATAGCAGGCCAGGGCCACCCTTGGCTCGCAGTGTGGTGTCACCCTAAAACTCCCAGCCAAACAGTCTTCTACTACACACACACACACATTATAATGCCTTCTACACCCACCGCCTCAACAGGTACTATGCGTCACAGGAAGTTTGTGGCACCTTAATTGGGGAGGACTAGCTCGTGGTAATAGCATAACGGAATTAGTGGAATGGTATCCAATACACCAAACACATGGTTTCCATGTGTTTAATGCCATTCCATTAACACCGTTACAGCCATTAGTCTGAGCTGTCCTCCCCTCTGCTATGCGTTGCCTTAGAACAACACAATCTACAGAATGAAGAGAACTCGCTGTGTGTACAAGATGAGACTGGATTGTTCTGGCCACATCTGTAACAGTGAAAAGAAAGGTGCACAGTGAGTTGAAGAGGTGTGTGTGCAAGAGAGTTAACATTACATAGTCCAACCTCTGCAGAAACAGATCTTGACAACAGTGTATAAAACTGAAAGCGACTGCTTGGAGATTGTTTTATGTTCTATCCCAAATTGAACTAATCTCAACCCAAGCTACACCCTTTCAGATTACATCATTGTTTTCCTCACGACAAGACTTGTCTAGTTATTTTGGAATGGATATCTTTGATGTTTTCCTGTGAATACGTGTGTCTGTGTGAACAAAGTCTTCTTTGTGAATTGTCAAATTGATGTGAAAGCATAAAATTCACACCAATACAATTTCATACAAGGCAGGGAAACACGTTCATTGCTTTATTACTTTGATTGTCATTATCATTGTTAGGAAATCACAAATCAGGAAGGAACCTTAGAATCTTATAGAAATGGGTGGTCTAATATTTTCTGCAGTGATTTGTCTTAAAATGTGCAGACAAAGAAAGCTGTCAGACACCTGAATGCATGTCCAATAAACAACAACTTCATTCTCTTCGGTTGCCACATAGATTGAGACAATGTTTCTTTCTGTTCGCTTAATACAATCTCCAGGGAGCCAGCAGGGAGTGAGAAGAAGCTTTGTCTGTTGCCTCCATCTCAGACTGACTGACTGACATACTCTCTCTCAACCCTCCAAGATCCCTACAACATAGTTTCTCTGAATAATTATTTCTGAGTTTTCTTAGTTATAGAAGTGGTGCTCATTTTCTGTTGTTCACTTCACTATCAGATGGAACAAAGCCCCTTGGACCTGGATGTGGCATGTGCTCAAGTCTGGACAGCACGGAGTGAAATACAAAGGCCCTTTTTTAGGGTTAATATACATCAACAACAAAGGGGGTGAAGCTCCCTACTTCAGAGGCCCCGCCCTGAAATTCTTTATCGGGAGCCTGTTTACAACCTTAACGCATTGGAGTCATTGGGTTCCTTGGGTTCGCCCGTTGGGGGAGGGGAAAGGAGGAGGTAGAGTGGGGTGCAAATTCAGCAACCAGAGTAAAGGAAAACGGCACAGCAAAACAATGAGGCATTGAATGTATAAACAAAGCTGAAATATACATATAACGTATATTATGACTTGAGTAATTTGCACATCTCTCATAGTGTTTCGGCCAAACGCCCTTTGTTGGTATTTCCTATTCTTCGACTATTCTGTGATCCTGAAATATTCCATACACTGTTTTGTGATCCTGTTTGATCAGGCACATAATTTGATGAATTTAAAACATTGTGGGATTGTTTTTGTTTACTATGGATACTGGTGCAATTGTTCAAAATTCCTCATAGTCTATAGATGCATTTCCAAACAATGAAGCTCCATCTATATTTTGACCCCCCCCCCTTTCGTTTTCCCATAGTTCTTATTACTAATAATCTTATAATCTTATTACTGTTTCTCTCAAATAAATTTGAGAATCCTGACTGATTAACATTTGTACACTTATTCACTGAGTAACAACTATTTATTCCACCAGTTATTACACAGTAATTACACTCATCTATAATAAAAACAAAGGCGCAATAAATTGTTTCACATAAAAACATTGCTAAATTCTTTATTTTCGAAGCTCACCTAGCCTATATTCGACAGTTTCTCTATTCATTTCTTTGTGTACCCCATTTTGCGCAAACCCGCTTGGCGCGCGCTCCCCTGGCAAAGCAAGCCAGACGCGTGCAAGTATCTCACGATTTCGCCTGTTCGCTGTTTCAACCTTTCCTCTAGTTCTCGAGCACGGAGTTCACTGGGTTTACTCTGACACCGCTGACTCCACCGTCACGCCCTCCAACAGCCACGCACCCTCTTTCCGCCAATAGGCCCACAATCACGTACTGATCACGCGCTGCCTGCGCTCTGATTGGACGGCGTCCGCTACACCTTTGTTTTTGATTGGTAACATGTTACCACCAGCCAGTCTATTCCGAATTTTGTTTCTGTTTTTTTTCGTATCTGCTTTTGATTCACTCAGCTGAGGCCAGTCCGCTGTTGGCAGCGGCAATACTTGTGTGCTCAGGTCTCATTTAGTGTTCGCATTGCTAGTATCTCTATTGTTATTTTTACACGTACTTTCCTATGCTGACTTTTACACCACCCCTGATTTCAGAGCAACCTTGTCGGGTAAGTTGATGGATTTTTACTTTAAATTGGCTAATTAACTAACGGCATTAACTTGTTATCTTCAAGTATTTATAACAAAGCCCACCGATAAAATACCGATGACTGCCATACATGTATTACAGTATTATAACTGATGATGGAAGCATGCAGCCCAAATTGACCGTGGAGTTTTTTCTCACAGGGAGCCTGGTTTATTTGAGGTCAGATTGAAACTAATGTATCCCTGCCCAACGGCTACTGTATCAACTGTGTGATCACATATTGCTACATTGTATCTGCTCTATATCACTGCATTGTTACATTGTATTACTTTGTAATTAGATTGTTCGTTGTTATGTGATGGTATTACGTTACCGTTGCCCCTAGTAGCCAAATGTACACATATTTCTGCATTTTATTGTGTTTTATTAGGCTAATGTGACTGTTTTGGCGTATTGCTATGGGGCTTTTGTTCCTGTGAGCTTGGTTGAACATATTGGTCATAAGTAGACTGATTAATTGACTAATTGATTGTATCTGATTTTATAATCTATGTTGGATGAAGGTTGGATTTGGATTAAAAAGTGTTTCCATTGGTGTCAACAAAACAAAGTGACTGGCTGTTAATGCTGGGGAGTGTCCTCAGTCCTCAAGAGCAGTTAAATGGGGGGGGGGGGGGGGGGGGGATTCTCAACTTAACCCAAGACTTCCTGATGCAGCCCCCCACCCCCTCGTGCACCACAGTCTACAGTGGTGTATGTCACTCACAGGTCTATTTTTGGTGATGGGAGGTTCCTCCTGGCTCCTAAATCCAATGTCATGTGAGCTACTGGGAGCTGGTAGGGTTGGGTGCACCCACCTGCTCAAATGGCTGCCCGCGCTGCAGTGGGGCCCCTCTCTCCTTTTCTGTCTCTCCAAGCCTCTGAGGCAGCTAGCTGCCGCACTGTGCATTCAGCAACTGAGTATTCTTCTAGATGTGCAACTTAGCGTTCAGAAGATGCCAGCCCACTGCACTACATAGCTACATGCACATCTAGGAGAATAGTCAACCCCTGTTCATTGACTACTGTCTATGTGGCGTTTCCACCATTTTGAGGCTTCTATGGTTCATGACTTGGGACTCAAAACAGTCTGATGTTTCTCCCTTGATCCATTATTGTTCAATGAACCTTGGTAATGAGATGCTTATATGATCTTTGAGGGAACCATTGCAGTAGTAGGACTAGAGATATTTAATGAGATGTCAGTGTTGGAAGAGTCTGCAACCATCAGAAGTTATTGAGCTGTCATGGTGATAAGAAACGGACTGGCCATTGGGCAGTTCGGAAAAATGCCAGATGGGCTGGTCCATCTTTAGCCTATTGGGACAGTCTAAATAAAAATGATTTATTTGGCTAATAATGGGGGCCCCTAGAAGAAAAAAGGGGATGGTCCATGTCAAGAATGCCCAGGCCGATTTCTGGTCCCAATCTGTCCCTGGTGGAGGTTAACGGTGTGGCCTCCCTCCATCCGATCTACTGGCCCATAGGGCTTTGGTCAAAAGTAGTGCATAGTAGTATATAGGGAATAGGGTTCCATTTGGGACATATAATGTGATGTAATGGTGATCGACTTTGCATCTTCCCAGTGGCCTCCCTCCCTCCCTCAGGCTGATGTAATGGACATCAGGGTGATGATGATGGAGAGGAACAGGCACGACAGTGAGCAGTCCTGCTGCAGCACCTTTCAGTACCATGACCTGGAGGCCGCTGAGGCACTTGTCAGCATGAGTTCCTGGGGACAAAGGTCAGCAAATGACAAGCCACGCCCCCTGACCCCTACCTCGGACTCCTGCGACTCCCTCCTCCACCCTGAGATCATCGAGTCCCCCAAGGACCCGGTCGCACTCTCATCGCTGGTATGTGGAATCTTATTATGTAGGCTACTGTGGTTAAAATGTATACTGGAAGTTCACGTTTTATGCTAACGTAGCCTAGTAGCCTGAATTCAGGAAAAAAAAGTTTACCCCTTTTTTTTTGTCATATCCAATTGGTAGTTACAGTCTTGTCCCATTGCTGCAACCCCCATACGGACTCGGAAGAGGCGAAGGTCGTCCTCCGAAACACAACCCCACCAAGCCGCAGTGCTTCTTGACACAATGCATGCTTAACCTTAAAGCCAGCCGCACCATTGTGTCGGAGAAAACACTGTACACCTGGCGACCGTGTCAGCGTGCATGCGCCTGACCCACCACAGGAGTCACTAGAGCGAGATGGGACAAGGTCATCCCGGCTGGTCAAACCCTCCCCTAACCCGGACAACACTGGGCCAATTGTTCATCGCCTCATGGGTCTCCAGGTCGCGGCCGGCTGCGACACAGCCCGGTATCGAACCAGGATCTGTAGTAACGCAGCCATAGACCGCTGCACCACTTGGGAGGCCCCCAAAACTAATTTTAATCAATCAAAACTACAATAAGCTTTTTTTTATTGAGAATTATATTGGTTTGTTTCACATTTGACAGTTCAAATGTTTAATTCCTGTTTCTCTTTCTTTTTCCCAGTGCATGACCCCCCCTCACAGCCCCAGCTTTACCGAGACCGCTACCACAACAGCTGTCCTCACCACCTCATTGGCCAGCTCAGGCCCCAGACCAGTCTTAACCCGGCCTAGACTCTGTGCAGGTCTTCCCTGCGAAAATGCCCTTCTCCTGGACCAACGACCTGGTACGGTCCCCATCTTCAAGAGCTCTGGAGCTCCAGAGCTGCCCAGCAGAGCCATGGTGACCAGCGTCATCCGGCACACTGCTGACAGGGCCCTCACACAGCACAGCAACAACATTCCACCTCAGTCCCTCATAGGGCAGCACACAGACACCAACTCCAACAGAAACCCTACTGCAACCCTTCTGGCTGAGGCCGTTCCTATGCAGACTGAACCACAGAGCTGCAGCACTGGTCTGTGTGTTAAGGTAGAGAAGGATCAAGGAAGTCCTTCCTTACCTGACAGCAGCACAGGCCCCTCTACTACTCCCACCCAAAGGTCCCCATCCCAGCCCATCGCCACCTCCCAGTCCTCACCACCCATTCCCAGCTCCCAGGTCCTCTGCCAGGTATTTCCAGTCAATGGGCGGACAGGGATGATCTCTGCATTCGTCCAGGCAGGCCCAGTCCAGATGACCCAGGGGGGGGGCAAGCCCATACTACCCCAGTCACCCTCCTTCCCCCAGTCGCTGCAGCTGGTGGGCTCCTCGGTGACTCAGGGGACGGTGATGTTTGTGGTTCCCCAGCCCCCCGTGTCCCAGGCTCCGTCGTGCGCACAGACTGTAATGACCCTGGGTAACACAAAGCTTCTGCCCCTGGCCCCAGCTCCAGTTTACATGCCCTCAGGGCAGAGCAGCAATGCCACACAAGCAGACTTCTCCCGCAGACGGAACTACGTCTGCAACTTCCCCGGCTGTAAGAAGACCTACTTCAAAAGTTCCCACCTCAAGGCTCATCTCAGAACTCACACTGGTAGATACCCACTCAATACGACACTAATGGGTATTCTACCCAATGGCAATTAGATGAATGATCATGTTGAATATGTAGTGTGTTATCTTCCACTGATGTACTTATGCTTTCCATTTCTACCCTCCTGACCAGGTGAGAAACCATTCAGCTGCCACTGGGAGGGCTGCGACAAGAAGTTTGCCCGCTCCGATGAGCTCTCCCGCCACAGGCGAACACACACCGGTGAGAAGAAGTTTGTGTGTAACGTGTGCGATCGGCGCTTCATGCGCAGCGACCACTTGACCAAGCATGCTCGCCGACACATGACCTCCAAGAGGACCTCCACTTGGCCGGCTGAAGTCCGCGACCTCCACAAGATGACGGTATCTAAGGGCCTGTCGAGTGGCTCCAAACTTCCTCTCAGTGTGCTAGTCCCTTCCCCCAATTAGCTGGGGCTCCCAGGCCGTACGGTCATCTCAGGACAATATCCCACCACCGACCACACAAGACCAAGGAGAAAATGAAACAAAACCATAGGCTGCTACACATTCATGGACAGAAACAAACTGACCTTGCACTGGATTTTTTAATTATGCTTGTTTTGTACTTCCTTGATCTCTATATGTAATTATGTTTACTCATGTAATATGTATACAGTATGTAATGTTTAGCAAAATGTATGCACTCTTTTTGCCAAAGCCTTTGCGTTGTGCTTACAGTATCTGTTACTATTGGTCTCTGTGATTGTAAATATGTATATATGAATATCTATATATGATTGTTATGTGTATTCCAATCTGCATGTATTGACAATACGTCAATATATGTTATTGATATTTTTAAACATGTCAGTGGACAATATTCCTCACTGTGATACTACCTACTTTCTTGCTTTGCATATTATTTAATAAACATTTGTTTTAAAAAGTGCTGTTTTTGATAGCTTGATCGTTTTGCTTTTGTTTTATTACAGATACAGTATAACCAGTATAAATACCTCACATTATTTCTTAGTAAATACTAAATACTTTAAAGAGCTTCACCATACTAATAATATGAGTAATCAATGATTAAATGAATTCTATAGATATGGTCACGCTGAGAAAAGTGCTGTCCCTATGTGTAGTTTTACTAGCTTTCAATGTAGGCAATGGTCATTATGAGTCCCATTGTTTTTTTTTTCATAATAAAATACATGACTAATCTTGGTTGTATGGTCTATATTTTCTCAATAACATATGACCAAACGCTATTTCTCAATCTCACCCATAGAGATCCTATTAAATTCCTAATTCTAAGATCTCAGCAGTGTTGACAACAATATTACGTGTTGTTTCACAATCGCACTCGATCCCCTTTGATTTCGAATACCCGTCTCTCCACTCCACCCAGTAACAACGTTCCACTAATTAAATTGCAGTATTTTACAGCGCCAAGAGGGGCGCGACCAATTGGAGACGACCGTTCAGCTGAAACGATCAGAGGATTTTAACTGGCTAACACGGTACCCGCCCATTTGTTTTACAGAACGACAGTCCACGTAAGCGCTCCACTAAAATATAGGACAACAACGCCACTCAGTGAAAATAAAATAAAGTACAATTTCTGTGAGTAAAGATATATATTTTTTTTTTTCAGCTTTCCAGTTCGTAAGTTTATAGACACACACCATCATATCACACCTAAACGTAGCACTTTTTGTCAAGCTTTTGCAATATAATTCTAAATATATTACTATTTCATCCTGTACTTAATCATTTTTTCCTATTGGCAAAGTGACATAATGACCAAAAAGCTTAATCATATTTGCCCACGTTGAGTATGTTTTATTAATAAAATAACAAATAATTTGTAACCGTATGAATGATATATTGAATGAATTAGACAGGTTAGATAACTTGCAAAATAACCATTGTAAATACCACATCACCCACGCTGACCAGATGCGTCTGTGAGAGGACAAGGTAGCATTCACACGTTCCCTTTTGTTCATGCAGGATGGTTGGCCCACAGCCTTCTGCATAGGAGGTGACTGAGGTTAGGCAAACGGCAGATAGCCTAGCGGTTGGGCCAGTAACTGAAAGATCACTGGTTCAAATCCCTAGGAAATAAATATTATTTTCTACCCATGAGCAAGGCAGTTAACCCACAACTGCGCCAATGACATGGCCGTCGATTAATGTATTCCGTTGCGCCATTTATATATTACAATGGTTTTGTTTTAATTGTATCTCGCAAGCATCCGCATTGGGAAGTTTGTCACACAGCCAAACATTTATAATATTCCGTATAAACAGTGCCCATTATGTTCGGAGGAAATGGTTCATCCGTATATGGAGAGACAATGTAGATATGTATAGTAAAGAGTAGCACTGGTAAGGCAAATAACTACTCTTTGTCCTACTTTTCAGTGCAACCTTACCTCCGATGGGGCCAACTTCATTGTTTTGACCGTCTTTTGTCTCCTTTTGACTTTGTGTCCAGCAGCACGTAACAAAACAGTGGATTGTCATCACAAATTTGATTGGCCAAAATAAAAAAATACCAACATGACTTGAATCACACCAGAATAATGTAAAACTACTGTTTCATCCAGGTAGCATTATTTATTTCAAAATGGTATCATGCCCCTCTGCAACTACATTAAACAGCTTTAGCTAAAATGAAAGTAAGATTACGGTCCAGCCAATCCATACGAAATGTGTGATAGACATCCACAAATTAATACGAAATGCTCCGAGACCAGGTTGGCTAAATTGGTCTTTCTGCTTAAATATCAGGAAAATAGTAACTTGGGTATGAAAGTTGGCCTTTGTCTGTGTATAATGTAAACAAATATAGATATCGTGAGCCATTTAAACGTTAAACTACATTGTATTTGTTGAGTAGGATTAGCTAAACAAGCCAGCTGGCCACATCAACAGAATGGATTGCACCCGTAATAGCAGATAAACACAATTTGTTTGCAGGCCTTTTCTATAATGGCAACTTAACCACAGTTTCAAGCAAGTTATAAAATCCTTTTGACTGCAGTTACATTTTATACTGCTTGTTCGTCAAATAAATCCGTCGAATCTTGTTGACATTAGCTATTCATCCAGCTTGCTATAGTAGCTAAACTTGCTTAACCCCGTTGCATTTTTTCTACTCATTTCGAACTTTATATATGACATTATATTTGGTATTTCCAACGTTTTAACCCGTTGTTACAAAGTGTGCTAGCTCTATTGTCTCACATTCGCGCGCCTTTTTTTTGACATTGTGTAACTCCTTCCTTTCACGGTTTTATAACCATCAAAAAAAGCTTAGACTTTTCCCGCAATCGTTGAAGTGACACGTGAGAGAATTGCAATCTGATTGGCTCCGCCACACCGGAAATGAAAATACCGACCATTAACTTTGTTTCTATTGGCTGCTCGGATTCCACCGCCAGAATTTCAATAAATAGGGAACTCCAAACGTTGTAATGCAGTTGCGGCATTGATTTGTCAGGAGAACTCTATACGCTTGTTGTACTGCATATGTTTGTGAATACATAGGGAAACATTACATTTTATTTTCCCCCTGCAATTTTACAGAAATTTAATTTCTCCTGTTGTATCGCCTATCTGTCATTCAAAATGCTTACAACTCGCTCACCACTCTCTAAGAAGAACACCAATGCAATCACCACTCAAATGGACAACATTTCGCTGGTTGACAAAGAAAACACGGTACGTTTGAACTACGGACATAACGTTAACTTTATTTTAAGCAGTTTGTCAGTGAGTGTGACCTCAACTGGTTAGTTAACGTTCTGTCAAGTCTAATGGTCATGTCTGTCTCTAGCACATTATTTAATTGAATCTAAAGGAAGCAAGGTTCTAGTTAACTAGTTAAGTTAATGTGTCACGGAATCTCCTTTTTTAAATGTTTCCTCATGCAGCCTCCTAGCCTGAACACTACCCGGATTCTGGCCTCAAGAACCGCGCGCAAAATCTTTGCTGATGACTCTGAGGTGAGTGAACAATACTTTTGCTTAGTGTTCAAACAAGTTTATGAAAAGCGACAATTTTACAGTTTCATGAGTTATGTAATTAGCCTGGTAATTCGCTAGAAGTTGATCTTGAGGTAGTCATTTGGCGCCAAGTGTTTCTAATCCTAGCTAGTTGACGTTAAGCTGGTGAGCCATCAAGTCATGATTACAGTATGCGCCTAGCTATCTAAACGTAAGTATTCAAGCAATGTTTTAAATAGCTCCGCTTTTGCATGACTAGTTACACAAGTTGGCTGCTCGCTGTTCATAAGGCTAGCTAGTAGCCTTCCACTCAATCCATGTTACGACAGCCTTTGTCTTGGCGGGGTGTGACAAGATGGCGGAGTGAGTGGTCGCATTAAACTGAGATCCTGAAATTTAAATTGAATTCAAGCCCTAATTTGAGTTTGACGACGAACAGTTAAAAGTACTTGTTTGTAGTCTTTGAAACATTTTTTTTTATTAGTCTGGTGGTTTCCACTTAACGTTATACTTCAAGCAAGTTCAGCCAAGGCTAGCTAGTAACATTAGCCGAGGTGGAAATTTAACGAACAAGCTATTCGACTGAATGCCTTTGAGAGGACTAAAAAAAAAATACCCTCAATTGCAAACGTTTCCAAAACTACAGAGTTGAATGCAGCATGCATTAAAGGATCACTGATGTAAACCTGTTGAAGGAGAAAGTTGGTGCCCTGACAAGAGACGCGGGGGGTTTGCTGTCATTAACGGCCACAGGGTGGGGCTACGTGACTGACTGGTTAATGCTTTGAGTTGGCCTGCTTATACAGTAGGTTAATGCATCTTAATACCGTTTCAACTAGTGAGTTTATTCGCGTAATCGTTTATCTAAACACCGCATATAGGTGATATTGCATAGGGCCATGCTGTTTGTATTGGCGAATTTTGGATGTGAACATTAATCAAGGTAAGCACTAAATGTGTTTTGTTTCTCATTTGATGGCATACTAAGATCAGTTTCATTTTGTTTCAATATCGATATGTATGTGAAACCCTTTATTTTCAGAGATTTATTTTAAGTTTGAGCCCATTTGAAGATCTAAACTATTCATGTTATTACACGACTTAACCATTTATTTCCCTTTATGGTCGTCCCTGTTTATTCTAGACAAGACAACTCTTACTCGGATACTGTATTATGCAACATTTAAAGTCCAGTTTCGTAGTTTTTTTTCAAGAGACACATTCCCCAGATGCGACTTAAAATGTTGGACTTCGCAATGGGGTGAAAGTCTTGAGTTGAAAAACAAATATTCTACAGATAACATTATGGTTGGAGGTGACTGTTGCTCCTGATGACTGAATGAATTGGTATCCCACCAGGCATTCTGCCCATTGTTTTAACTTAAGACCTTTCTGCTCTGACATTCCGATATTTGGCGTTCTTAGAATCTAACTTCAAAACAACCTTGGTTTAACTCTACAACTAGTAACAGACGATTAAAATCTAGAATTGATTATTGGTTGGCATCTCAAATTTTATTGGTCACATACACATGGTTAGCAGATGTTGTTGCTGCCCAGTCGGAACTAGAAGCACAAACATTTCAAGACACCCAATAAACACATCTAAGGATTCTTACAATCTTACGAATCTTGTCAGTGAATGTAGTATTTCTTCAGCTTCTCTGACAGACTACTGTTACTTTTTTTTTTTTTTTGATAGTAACTATTTTCTAAAGCACACTGGGAATTTAACTATTTCCTTTTTAAAGAATGAGTTTTGTTTAGTCTAAAGCTCTTAACAGAGACCTATCTCAATTCTGCTCTTCTGATGGGAAATGTGTTAAATTCAGAATTCAACTTGCCATCACTACTCACTAAAATGCTAGTTTGGAAGAGATTCTCCACGCAGAAGAATATAGATATTAACAGGCTGAGCAATAAACTTAATTTTAAATGAAGGTGGAAAAGCAGAGCTTGCTAAATGCCGATGTGAACTGGACGACACATACAATGATAAGGAACGGGGTGCTTTCATCTGTTCAAAAGCCAAATAGATTGAAAAGGGTGGGAATAACACCCTATTTCTTTCATTTGCAGACTAGGAATAGTGTTATTACATAATTGATGAAATGCTGTTAACTTGAAATTAAGAAAATGCACCCTTTCTACAGTTCACTATCAATCTCATCTTTCAGAAGGTGACTGATTCTTTTTATGATTCAGTTAAGCCTATAGAAGTGCGGTTTAAGAAACTGATTCTGATATAGATATTACGGAGTTGGACCAAGCCATTAAACAAATGCCTATAAGTAAATCTCCTGGACCAGATGGCCTGACTCCAGAATTCTATTGACATTTGGCCTGATATTATTTATTGTTTTTGGTCATTGCCAATGCTATCTTGCCTCCTGCTTTGAGACGGACTAATAGTTCCTATACTAAAACCAAAGGACTCTTCATGGATAATTGGAGACCAATCATGTTGGCCACTAAGTTACTAGCCCATGTCTATGCTGAAAAAAGGCCTTGATGTAATCAGTGAAACTCAATCGGCCTTCATTAAAGGAAGGAGTAACCATATAAACTCAGCAAAAAAGAAACGTCCTCTCACTGTCACCTGCGTTTTTATTTTCGGCAAACACAACGTGTAAATATTTGCGTGAACATAAGATTTAACAACTGAGACATAAACTGAACAAGTTCCAGACATGTGACTAACAAATTGAATAGTTTGTCCCTGAACAAAGAGGGTCAAAATTCAGTCAGTAAGTATCTGGTGTGGCCACCAGCTGCATTAAGTACTGCAGTGCATCTCCTCATGGCCCTTCCTTGGACACTGTGCTAACTAACCTCCAAACAAACTTCAATGCCATACAACACTCCTTCCGTGGTCTCCAACTGCCCTTAAACGCTAGTAAAATCAAATGGCTCCAGGTCATCTAAGTCTATGCTAGGTAAAGCTCCGCCTTATCTCAGTTCCCTGGTCACGATAACAACACCCACCCGTAGCACACGTTCCAGCAGGTATATCTCACTGATCATCCCCAAAGCCAACACTTAATTTGGCTGCCTTTCCTTCCAGTTCTCTGCTGCCAGTGACTGGAATGAATTGCAAAAATCGCTGAAGTTGGAGACTTATTTCCCTCACCGACTTTAAACATCAACTATCTGAGCAGCTAACCGATCACTGCAGCTGTACATAGTCCATCTATAAATAGCTCACCCAATTTACGTACCTCATCCCCATACTGTCTTTATTTTATTTACTTTTCTGCTCATTTGCACACCAGTATCTCTACTTGCACATCTGCTCATTTATCACTCCAGTGTTAATCTGCTAAATTGTAATTATTTGCTCCTATGGCCTATTTATTGCTGTCCTTATGCCTTTTGCACACTGTATATAGACTTTCTTTTCTCTGTCATTGACTTGTTTATTGTTTACTCCATGTGTAACTGTCACACTGCTTTGCTTTATCTTGGTCAGGTCGCAGTTGCAAATGAGAACTTGTTCTCAACTAGCCTACCTGTTAAATAAAGTTGGGGGGGAATTGAGTCATTAGTGAGTGGTTTTAGAATGAAATGGTCGACATTTCTGTCTAATCCTACATTTGTGGTATCATATTCCTAACAGTCTGTTTTAATGAACTTGGTGAACTTGAATTCCTAATGTGATTTTTGACCTTTCTAAATTACCTGTGATGTTGTGCACGTTTTCCCAACCATTTTTGTCCCTCTTCCTGGAAAATTATATTCAAGCACAATCCCCCCCACAACATTGATTTGGAATAATAGTTATTACGATTAATAGGAAATTCAATTTCAAAGGCCTTTGGTTTGACAAGGGTATTCATTTTATGTGGTTTGTTAGACAACACTGGGGAGTTTTTGCTGTTTGAGTTCATTGGTCAGTTTCAGGTTAATATTACTCGCAATAAATGAAGGTTTGCAATTCCACTTCCTTTACTTAAACAAAAGTACACTGAGGTTGTTCCCCCTTTTCCAAGTTTAAAAATGACTTGAATCTTTTGTATAAATTCAACAAGTGGATACGATTGGCAATTAATGAAGTAATTTAATATATCGCTATGGAAGTGACCCATGCTATGGTCAAAAGCGACTAGCTTTTTACCTTAATTGTCAAGTCATCTCAAGTTACATTTTAAAATGAGTTTTTCTTCTAGCTAACCTGTAAATGATTTCTTGCACAAAATAATCAATTGACAAAATGTGTTTTGTTCCTCTGATTCAGAATCTATAGAGAATTCTAGGAAGCTATAGTTTGAAATTCATGAATGGTTGTGTATAAAATCTCCAGAATTACCTGTTTACCTTTGTTAAATGGCATTGTGCTTATCCTTGTAACTCCAATCATAACTTTTATTAACATTATTATTATTATATTTGCTGCTGTAAATGGTGGGGAAATTCCTTTATTTTTCTTTGAGCTGTTACAATGTTTTTATAAATCCCCCAAGCTGTGAAACTTAAGTTGGGAAAATGTATTAGAAGTCATTGCTGTTGTCTCATTGCCTTGTATTCACAGGAATATTCCTGTATTGATGTGCAATGTTATTGTTGCAATACAGAAAGCCTTTGTCTTGAGCTCTAGCTAGCAAGAATGGCTGACGTTAGTGCTGTCTACTTTAAAAATAGGGGGGGGAAATGTTTTTATAGTAACCTTGCCCGTATACATAAACTGGCCTTTAGATTTTTTTTTCTTGTGTACATGTATTTAAAACATCCCTTTAATTTTATGCTATTTTTATATCCTAACATTGAGGAATATGCTCGTTTACCTGAGCAACATTTTACCAGTAATTTCAATTTTGTGAATTCTTTCAGGTTAAGCCCCAGGATGTCAAGAAATTCAACACAGAAGAGCCACTCCTGAAAGAAAATCCGCGCCGGTTCGTCATTTTCCCCATCAAGTACCATGACATCTGGCAGATGTACAAGAAAGCAGAAGCTTCATTCTGGACAGCTGAGGAGGCATGTCCAACTTGATGTGTTCATTTGATTCTGTTTTACATGTAAATGACATGTTATGATTTAATCTGTAGTACTTCATTTCCATACCAACCAGTTAAACCGTTGACTCGGTGCAGACAAATTCACATGCATTCAGTCATTTTTATCAGGACATTTATTTAATTGGTTTTCATATTTTGTTTTCCAGGTTGATCTTTCCAAAGACACGCAGCACTGGGATTCTTTGAAGGATGAGGAGAGATACTTTATCTCTCATGTACTGGCTTTCTTTGCTGCTAGTGATGGCATTGTCAATGAGAACCTGGTGAGTTGATCTTGAATGCATACAATACAAAAATCATTATTTCACTATACACTGTCAGAAATTACTGATCTGAGAGTTAGAAAATGGCAACTCCTCCAGTATTCAAGTGTGGCTGTGGAATTTGTTGCCTTTTACTTCCTTTTCACCACTAGGTAGAGCGATTTACACAGGAAGTCCAGGTGACTGAAGCAAGATGCTTCTATGGTTTCCAAATCGCCATGGAGAACATCCACTCTGAGATGTACAGCCTGCTCATTGACACCTACATCAAAGACCCTAAAGAGAGGTCAGTATTGGATATTTAGTATGTTAACCATATTTGTATTATCTGGCAATGATGAGAAGCGCAGGGGTACGTACCTCAGCTGATAATGGGAGCTGAGTGTTGGCGCTGGTTTTCAGATTAGTGGGCATGTGGTCTGCTGACTGAGGGGTGCCAACACGATATAGACGCCTGACTGAGCCTCATGATAGTAAAATGTACTCTACCAATGCCCATATTTCAAACCCCCTAAGCAATTTATTAAGCATTTTGTAGTGCAGCCTTGAACATTCTGAGAATGTGCCCAATGTACTTTGTCACACAGGGACTACCTTTTCAATGCCATTGAAACTCTCCCCTGTGTGAAGAGGAAGGCTGATTGGGCCCTGAACTGGATCGGTAACAAAAAGGCTGAATTTGGTAGGTACATCTCTTAAAAACCTGCACAGAATTGTTGTGGTCAATCAGTTGGTAATGGTGTTGCTTGTATTCCAGGTGAGCGTGTGGTTGCATTTGCTGCTGTTGAGGGGATCTTCTTCTCTGGGTCCTTTGCTGCCATTTTCTGGCTGAAGAAGAGGGGGCTCATGCCTGGCCTGACCTTTTCAAATGAGCTCATCAGCAGAGACGAGGTGGGTCTTTTCACTGTTGATTAAAAATCTTCTACACAATTATCCAGAGGGTGAACCTGGTTGAACTTGTCACTACCACCAGCATTCTTACTAACTGGTTCTGTCTAAATCCAGGGCCTCCACTGTGACTTTGCCTGCCTCATGTTCAAGCACCTGGTGCACAAGCCCTCAAAGGAGACGGTCACCAAGCTCATCAGGAACGCAGTAGAGATTGAGCAGGTAAATTGATTACACAATAAGGGCCTGTTGCCTTGACTCAGATTAAGCCTTTTCTTGGTATGTGAGTCAAATGTCACCGTTTCCCTATACTGCACTAGATGTCTGATACTGCACTACAGAGCTATGGGCCCTGGGCAGTAAATGGGAAGCCATTTGGGACACACACGGCCCTAATTGTGCTTAATAGAAAATGATATACCTGTGTATCCGGATTTGAATATTAAAGATCTGAACTAGTGAATACATGCTGATGTCTGTTCCCATTTCAGGAGTTCCTGACGAAAGCCCTTCCAGTAAAGCTGATTGGTATGAACTGCGACCTAATGACCCAGTACATCGAGTTTGTGGCTGACAGGCTGATGCTGGAGCTGGGCTTTGACAAGGTGAGATGGTAGTCTATGGGTCAGTCCCTAATGGCAACCCACTTTCTATGTAGTGCACTACTTTGACCAGTGCACTATGTAAAGGAAGTTGGGTGCATGCTGTCCCTCATGTTTTCTCCTTTCATATGGAGAATAAGTTCAATCCAACACCTGTTGTAATTCTAAGGCTATGTTTAGATGGGCAGTCCAATTCTAATCTTTTTTCAAATAGTTATTTTGACTGATCAGCTCTGTAAGATTTGGTGTGATTAGTCAAAAGTCCAATTGGTGGCGCGGATCATAATTGGCCTACCTGTGACCGTGGACCATTAGTTCTTAATTTTCTTGTGATAGACATGGGCTGGCAATGATGAGAAGCGCAGGGGTACGTACTTCAGCTGATAATGGGAGCTGAGTGTTGGTGCTGGTTCTCAGCTCAGTGGGCATGTGGTCTGCTGACTGAGGGTGTGCCAACACGATATAGACGCCTGACTGAGTCTTGCCTGTAAAGCTGTAGTTTAAATGTAGCCTGGTCCCAGATGTGTATGTGCTCTTGCCAGCACTATTGTGCATTAACCCAAACATGACAATGAGTTGACTTTTATTGCACACAGGCACTCTGGCTACTAGAAATGGGTGGGGTTAATGAAAGCATTTTAATTCCACTAGCAGACACCAATTAACTTCTCTTCTAGATCTACAGAGTGGAGAATCCTTTTGACTTCATGGAGAACATCTCATTGGAGGGCAAGACTAACTTCTTTGAGAAACGAGTAGGGGAGTACCAGAGAATGGGTGTGATGTCTGGCACCACAGACAACTCCTTCCGGCTGGATGCTGACTTCTAAAGCTCTTACTGAAACTGTAAATACTTGAAAAGGGACATGGCCCAGACTAGATCTCAACTGGCACCCTTTTCCCCATGTAGTGCACTACTTTTGACCAGAGTTCTATGTGGGCCTTGATGAAAAGTAGTCCACAATATAGAGACTAGGGTTCCATTTAGGATGTGTACTTGTGGTGTCTGGTTCACAGACAACAAATGTATATTACCATTCACAACGGACCCTATTTGCAGTAGATCTCTTTTCTTATTTGTATAGTACTGTTGAAATTTTATCTGTTTACTTTTTGTAATAAAATTTTAAAAATCCAATGCAGCATTTAACCCTGTTTTACTTTACACCATCTTGGCACTAAAGTACAAATGTATCTGCCTGGATAATAGGATGTTACTAATATGTAAGACATGCTACAGGATATGTTGTAATATAATCAGATCACTTATGCGTATTGCACTAGGAATTGCATTGTAAATTTGGGCAAGAAAGTCGATGGGGCATTGGGGAAATGATCTGAAAACATGTTTATGAATTTAGACAAGAACCCACCTGTCACATAACTAAGGTAGCCTAGTGGTTAGCGCTTTGGGCCAGTGCTGGATTGAATTCTTGAGCGGACGAGGTAAAACATCTCGTTCTGACCCTGAGCAAAGCACTTAACCCACTGTTCCCCAGTAGGCCTTCATTGTAAATAAGAATTTGTTCTACTTCGATGTTGACCATGTGATTTTCCGCATTTTTCAGTGCCATCAAGTAGCCTGATTTCAGATGTGTCATGAGAACATGATTATTACGGAAATCGTTATTGCAAGGCGTGTGCATTTATATTAATCTGACTCCGCAATAATAGTGATGGCTCCCGAGTGGTGCAGCGGTTTAAGGCACTGTCTCAGTGCTAGAGGTGTCTACGGACCATGGGTTTGATTCCACACTATCACAACTGGCTGTGATTGGTAGTCCCATGGCAGCGCACAGTTGGACGTTGTAGGCGTCATTGTAAATAAGAATTTGTTCTTAATACACATGATGTATAATGCGGTTAGGATGGGTTAATCACAGAGCAGGGGAAGAAGCCGATGGCCTGAACTTTGACTTTTCCAGAGATGGCCAGTGGGTCCACCGTATCCAGGTCCAGTCTGTGCTTATAGTGCAGCATATGAGCACCGTTCCCTGTCACCTAGAGAGATGGGGAAACAGTGGGAGAATCCTCTGGCTTCCATAGCCTCTTTGCGCCAATGTAATCAACATGTTATATGTTGGGTACCAAGTAAAAAGCTGACACCTAAGAGGAGTAGCAGGATGGCTAGTTTGCTTGCTATGCACGTATTCACTAGGGCTAGGCAAATGGAAGAAAGACCAACATGGAGGGACTACTACATATTGCACAATAAGAAACACTTGTTCCCTAATGAATACTCTAGGTAGCTACAGAAGAACCTACTTTTATCTATGTGGAGGTTATTTCCGGATCTGATATACAGTGAGCGCCAACTATTAGGACAGAGACACATTGGATTTTAAAAGTATCGGGACAAATAACTTTAAAAAAAATGTTCTTTACCTTTTTAATTAGGCATTTCAGTTAAATACATTCTTATTTACAATGATGGCCAAACCTGTACGACGCTGGGCCAATTGTGTGCCACCCTATGGGACTCCCAATCATGGCCGGATGTGAAACAGCCTGGATTCAAATCAGGGCCTGTGACGCCTCTTGCACTGAGATGCAGTGCCTTAGACCGCTGCACCACTCAGGAGCTCTTATGTGTATTAAAGTGGTCAAAAGCTTCGTATTTGGTCCCATATTCCCAGAACACAATGATTACATCAAGATTGTGACTCTACAAACTTGTTGGATGCATTTGCTGTCGTGTTTCAGATTATTTTGTGCCCTATAGAAATGAATGGTAAATAATGTATTACGTCATTTTGCAGTCACCTTTTATTGAAAATTAGAATATCTGTTTCTAAACATGTCTACATTAATGTGGATACTACCAGGATTACTGATAGTCTTGAATGAATCGTGAACAATGAGTGAGAAAGCTAGATGTAGTATCCACAATTAAATATATCCCCCCCCCCCCCCCCAAAAAAACACGCTAACCTTCCCTGTTATTGTAATAATGATATTTATGCCTCTGTAACAAATTGGTGGACTATACACAAATGCTTTGATTTCTAAACTGTTCACCCGATATGTATGAAATACCCTCAAATGAAAGTTGAGTCTTTACTTAAACCTCAGTCATTGTATACAGATCCAAAACATGTCAGCCTTTTGGAGCTGGAATGAGGTAGACCACCACAATTAAACACTGATATATTTGGCTTTTACCTCAGACAACATAAGAAACCTCCTAAAGTCAACCTCAACGTGATTGTGGTGGCTTATTTCTGCTTTACCAAACGAGGAGCGTTAAACGTCACACACCAGTCAGAGTTATACTTAAACTACATTTTTAATAAGAGCTTTGCAATAGCAATTTGACTGAATGATGTGCCATCTCTAATGAACCATTGAAAGTAACTTCAGAAAAGTACAAAGATCTGTTACAGCCAAGATACACCCCTCTCGACCTACATGACGAACCACAGATCTTAGGAACAGTTCACAAATTAAGACTTTTACTTGAGAGAGAGGAGTATCCCATAGCCAGATAGCATTCTCTATAAATTATCGCTCAGTTTGGTCCCTAAAATGAGGTTCTAATATCGTTCCTGGTACTTCATAGCACAGAACCATTACCTCATCCAATGGCATAACTCAATTGTCAACTCTAGATACTCCCATCTCAAGTGAACTCCCTCTTGACCCCACTCCTGGACAAGCTCACTGAGGGGAGTGACTTGCGCACAGACATTGTGGAGACAAGTAATTGGTTCCCCCTTCATCACCCCATCCCTTCACATGGTTTAACAGATACATTCACATATGAAGACAAAGTCCCATCCTGTCCTCTTCCCTTTCTGATATTCTGCATAGCACCAGAGACATGTAAAAGACAAGCCTGACCTCTCCCCTCTCTGGGCCCCAAGTGACTGAGCCCCAGCTGAGGGAAGAAATGCAACTGCCAACACTAGAGTCTTAGAAATATATTCTAATAAAAAGTATATCACATAATATTATGCAGATATGACATCTTAATTACTTATGTTACCCAACTAATTCTGTGAAAAATATATTATACTGAATTATTACTAGGTCATGAAGGCAAACTGATTAAGCACTTTCCCCGTGCTTGATGAATATACAACCCTGGGACACAAAAACAAGGAAATGAAAGATTGGTATTCAGTCATATGCTGTGTTGGATTTGCACCAAACATAATGCTTTGTATTCAGGACAAAAAGTTCCTTTCTTTTTTCCAGTTTTACTTTAGTGCCTTAATGCAAACAGGATGCATGTTTTGGAATATTTTTATTCTGTACATGCCTCCTTTTCACTCTATCTTTTAGGTTATTATTGTGGAGTAACTGCAATGTTGTTAATTCTCAATTTTCTTCTATTAAAGCCATTTAACTCTGTAACTGGTTTAAAATCACATTTGGCCTCATGGTAAAATCCCTGAGCGGTTTCCTTCCTCTCATTCAACTGGGTTAGGAAGGACACCTGTATCTTTGTAGTGACTGGGTGTATTAAAACACCTTCCAAATTGTAATGAATAACTTCACCATGCTCAAAGAAATATTCAATGTCTGCTTTTCATTGATCCAGGACAGGCTATACAGATCAGGGGAATCTGGGTCCGTATGCATAGACGCTGGAAGATGTTTTGGGATGGAGTGATGGACATGGGGGGTGCTGAGTATTTATTTCTACTTGTACAGAAGTAATAAAGCCCATAGTTCACACAGGAGTAATATCATTTTGTGAAAAAGTATTATGAATGTTTTACATTTCAATTTATCAGGGGTTTTGGCTGTATGTAACAAACGTCTTAGTGTGCTGATCTAGGAACAGGTCCCCATAGTCCATGATGTCATCTTATTCATTGTGGTCGAAAAGTTCAAACTGATCCTAGATCAGCACTGAGGCATCTGAATCTGATCACAAGAGTCATCCTCACTTTAAACTCATCTTTCTGCACCAGGACGATCATCTCAAAGGTTGAGCCCAGTGTGAAGGCGTGCTAATGCAGCATAACTTCCTTGCCGCAGCTCTCTCTGCGTCATCTTGTACATGATGCAGGGAGATCTCTTAAAGCGCGGGTTGAAGTGGAAGGCTGTGTCCGCTCTGGGCTTTGTGCTGTTCCCACAGGAGAAGTCCACCTGAAACGTGGAGACAGACAGACACACACACATATAGTAGGCTATAGCCAAGAGACTCCTATATCAACTTTAATCAAATTCTCTGCAACTGTGACTCATTCTTCAAATGGCTGCATGTGTAGACTTGTGATAGTAATCTGAAATACTTATTGAAACGTGTGTGTGTGTGTTTACATGTTCAACCTGATACCTCTCATAATCACTGGGAACAGTGCCTTGAATAAGCACCAACTCCGCAAACTGTAAACCTCCCATTGTCTGAGTGGAGTAGAAAATAAAGTGACCAAAGTGTCACAGATAAGAGGGTATTGATTGCTTTTACAGCTGGGTTGTTGTTTTACAGCTGGGGTGTTGTTTTACAGCTGGGTTGTTGTTTTACAGCTGGGGTGTTGTTTTACAGCTGGGTTGTTCTGATTAAGGAGGGTGTTGACTGATACCCAAATAGTCAGGCTAGGTTGTTGTTTGAATGCATTGATGCACAAGAAAACAAGTGTTTTGGTTCAATATGAATAATTATGAAATATTGTGACACAGAGGTAAAAAAAACAATTATATTGGATATTCAATTCTCCGTCATCAATAGCTACTGAACCAAGCATGCCATGACTATGAATATGGTCTATTCTGAATCGGGGGGGAAGAATAACAATCAACATATTTTTTTCATAAAAATAAAATTTAAGATTTATGATTTTAATCTTCAATAGCTTAAACAAAGTGTGCCATGACTATGAAAATGATATATTCTGAATCGGGAGGATGGAGAAAAATTCACAGCTTTTTTTGTGGCTGAAATTTCATTATTTTGGGGGGGGCTTTCAATTGTTAATAGCTATTACAAAAAGCTTGCCATGACTATAAACATGGAGAATCCAGGGCATTCTCTTCTAAAGCAGAACCTACACCATCGTTTCTCCTGCAAATTTTGTACGTATTTTAACAATATTTGTTGATGGTGCCTCTGAAAGCTCATCTCTCAGCAGAGCACACAGGCAGAGCACTAATGAGAGGACAGGGCCAGTACTGTCTGGGGATAAGTCCAGTACTGTCCGGGGATAAGTCCAGTACTGTCCGGGGATAAGTCCAGTACTGTCCGGGGATAAGTCCAGTACTGTCCGGGGATAAGTCCAGTACTGTCCGGGGATAGGGCCAGTACTGTCCGGGGATAGGGCCAGTACTGTCCGGGGATAAGTCCAGTACTGTCCGGGGATAGGGCCAGTACTGTCCGGGGATAAGTCCAGTGCTGCCCCATACCAACTACAACCATAACTATCATCTTTCTTTCCACACACATGCATACAATCACACACCATGCTATTTTTTGGTTGCTATTTGATTGCTTAATGTCCCCTGACGCTATTTTGTTTCCCCCCCCCCCCATGATTTAGTGGAGTAATGTTTCAAATTAGGTCAACAGTTGAGGCTGGTGGGAGGAGCTATAGGAGGACAGCCTCATTGTAATGGCAATAGAATGAAGTGAAACGGTGTTTCCGTATGTTTGATACCATTCCACTGATTCAAATCAAATGTATTTATAAAGCCCTTTGTA